>NC_135550.1:12883407-13183407 GCF_964340395.1 Glandiceps talaboti | reverse complement strand
CAATATGTTCGAAGCAGCATAATGTGTGGCTCTGTGTCGGTGTATGAAAAAGTTGAAGTATTCCCCATTTATTTGAGAGGATTTAAAGAAATGGAATTTTGGATAGATGGTAAAGATCTGTCCCAGCGGTGGGTCAGGTGCTTGTAACCTCTGACCCCAAACACTGCATACTACATGCATAAGAGAGTTATAGCATGCTTATGCTTAGTTTAGAGGGACGAGAAATGGAAGATTTGATCTAGATGGATAGATGGTAAAGATCTATTCCAACGGTGGGTCAAGTGCTAGTAACCTCTGACACTAAATTATATATATATATATATATATATATATATATATATATATATATATATATATATATATATATATATATATATATATATATATATATATATATATATATATATATATATATATGTACATCAACATCTCCTGACGAGTGTTTTACCCACGAAACAGGCTTGTAGAGACGAAAAACCCGACTTGATTTTCTTCTACCCTCAACATATACTCCGCTCTGCGTGCAGACGTATCGAGCACTGCACTACGGACAAATCTTACCACTGACTTCCTATATATATATATATATATATATATATATATATATATATATACATATATAAATTGTGATTGATCCACGGAATACAAGAATTCCTTCAATGATGTTAGAATTTTATAAATTGTAAATAAATAAATTATGCATGAATAGGTATTGCACAGAGATAACTCAGAGCTGGTAACTCTTATCACCTTCAGAAGACGAATGGAAGAAATATTTAGAAGATACAATTCCTTTAATATTTGTAAACAAAATAAAGTTAACAAAGAAGAAGTGGATAGATGGTAAAGATCTATTCCAACTGTGGGTTAAGTGCTAGTAACCTCTGACGCCATAATATTTATTTCATTTATTGATTTATCATCGCTTCAGTGCTAGTGACTTCAGAAGTTCCGATCCGCGAACTGAACTGGATAGATGGTAAAGATCTATTCCAACGGTGGGTTAAGTGCTGGTAACCTCTGACCCCATAATATGTAGTTCATTTCTTCATTGACTTCAGTGGTTTTATTCGCTTCAGTGACTTCAGAAGTTCCAATGCGATCGACACTTCATGGATGGTAAAAATCTATCCCGACGGTGGTAACCCCATGATTATATCCATAAAAAGGACCGTGTCTAATTATAAAAGAAGAACTTAGGGTTATCCGGAAGACGTCGGTCAAGTAGCAGTTACTCTTTGACCAAATATCAAATATTCAAAAAGAGGGACATTTATTTCAAGGGAGAAACACACCGTTCACTGTGTTTAAAACATAAACCAATTCTATACAAAAGTGTGTTTCCTTAATTATGATAACAGGTGAGTAAACACCTCATTGCTGGTTGGAGCAGTGGTAAAATCCTACCTCCCTGCCTTCAACTGTTTGGCATTGAATGTTTGGCTCGAAGGAAGGGTAGGGTAGCCGGCTCACAGCATAATACCTTTATCAAAGGCAGATACCGAGTGTAATTTGAATTATACATGCAGTAACTACAAAGATAGTTCTATCCAAACCAGTTACACGATTCATTTTCAAATGTTATTATATTAAAAGTTCATTTATTTCGATGAATATAACTCATGTCGTGACGTGTCATTTGTTTATGCGAGAAAATACTTCATTTAAAATCAAAGTGGCATATACAATAGCTTGGACATTATTTCCTTTGGTTAGTAAAGAATACTGTCTGTACGCATTACACATTATAACACATACACCTACTACATTTTCTGTTTCGTGATTCGTCAATACGTGGTCACGTGGTACGTAGAGTTAGTGCGCTGTTGACTGCAAATGACGTTTACTGGTCAACTGGTTCTAGTGCATGTGTATGGACAAGCTTTAAGGGTTGTATCACTACGTGCATATGCCTGGACTGAACCCAAGGTAAACATTGAGCAATAATATGCACAACAATATTAATGGTCACAATTATATGTCGAAATCTATGGTAACATTCAATGGAAGATTATCGAAAACAGTATTCATTGGCGAAGATAATAATAATAATACTTTATTTTTCTATAGCGACTTCCATCAAAACAATAACAAACCGCTTCACAATAAAATATATAACAAATGATTTAAAAATATAATGATAAAAGTAAGACCAGCTCGAATAAGATGACATCATCATATACAATGGTCATTATTTCTTGGACATTGTTCTCCCCTCCAAGTAAGCATTAAACTCATTTGATTTCGTTTTACCATGCTACATAGTATAGTAGTAAATGTAAGCCTAATTACTCGTTGGTTATATAAAACCATGACCTACTAAACTATACTTAGTGAAATAGCGGGTAAATCATTATATTCTGAAGATCATTTTCATTTCATATCATTCATTCCAAGCGGATAGTAGATCAACGTTTTAGAACTTCAGACTTTTATATTACAGAGTTCGGTGAATTGAATTTCACTGTCTAAATAACACAACATAAATAGATGTATCGTTTACAAAGAACTATAAACAAAAGACTGGTATGGCAGAGCCAAAGGATGTAAATTAAATGTAACAACTTGACGTGTTTGTTATATCTGCATTTACCGAAGACCTGAATATCACTGCATCTAAAAGTATTGTAATTTCAAACATTAGATCATAGACAATTGCAGTGATTAATTATAACATGATATACGATTGATAATCATTTCTTCGCAAAGTGGCTAACATCCAATTAAACTTATATGAATATCATCGACAATTAAGATCTCAGATTTTGTAAATTTCTTTGTAAAATAGCTCACATCCAAAAAACGTATTAAACGGTTGTAAATATTGTAATGGAATTGGGCGTTGTACCAAATTCCGCAGAGTAACAAGGCTATAGCTAAACTTCGTCGTTAGCCCTTTTGTATTCCCTGATGTATTAAGAGTACAACAGCTAACACTGTCAGTGTGAACTATCTCCTTGATACAACCTTTGTTGTCCCTCACAAAACAAGATCTTGGGATGAGATCTACAAGAAATATGAACGATGCCGATCACACCAAAACTAGCCGCTCACAGTGCCCCGGGAGGCTGGTATGAGACTGCCCGGGTATCGACTAGGAAAACAACCCCCAAGACTGGGATGCATGGATGATCTGCCTGTGGACCATGGCCACCCAGCCATCATGTTCTCACTATATGCCCCCCCCCCCCCTCCACCCCTTGCATGCACACATACTTGAGCTGCTAAAAACAAAGGCAACCAGCCTACATACCAGATCAGCCACTGAGGGCACTGTCGATTCCACGACAGTATAATAGCCCATAGTTTTAGATTTTGCAAGTTCTGCTAAGTTTTTAACGTCATTGCAAAGTATCCCATTTTGTTGTATTTGGGTTAAATTACATTAAAGTACCGCATTAATAAAGATTATTTAATTATACTATAATTAGTAATGTAATATATCATAATTGAATTTTATCCTGTTAACTTCTTTCGTAGGTGTCATCATCAAGATCAAGGTTAGCATCTACAGAATGCACGGTCTGTGCAGTCTTCTCCGATGAAATTCAGTATTTTACACACCAAAAGACGAAATTGATCGATGTTATCATATCTAGGCTGCAATTATTACCACAGCAGAAACCCAAATATTTACATAATAGTAATGTATTTTGTAAGAATTAGAATATCTGATTGCAATGTACAATTTGAATAATTTATATAGAACTGTAAATATTAGTATTCAAATTGTCGTTCTTTCTAGTAACCAAGATTATTGATATACAACAGGGTGACAGCACGAACAATTTTCATAATATGTAAGTCTAGAGTAGAAAAGGCCATGAATAAATATTTAATGTTTTTATCTATAAGAAAATGAAAAAAACAACAACACCATGTTCTGAAAATGTAATAATCATAGATAGAATGATCTTTAATAATTAATGAATATGTCGATTTTGAAGATAAATAACCGTAACGGAATGAAGATACTTGTGACAAGTACTTCTAACCTTAACTTCCTGCTCAAATGATATTATAATTTACAATACAAAACATATCGAATTCTTGATTTCATCTTATGGTTTGAAGAGCGTTTGTAGTATAGCAAAGTCCAGCGTCTTCACTCTATTACTTTATATTCAGTTTTGGTATTTGTTATATCCCCGGATATCTATTCATCACTCGCCATGTATAATTATTAATACTCAGAATATAGAACATATAGATATAAAACTGTAATTCCAATAACATGTACATGCCATTTTATATGAGGAAACATATGTCAATTATTTACGTACATTTATGATGATAATGCGAGATATTAATACGTGATAACATGTTCTAATAGTACAACGTATTCAATACATACTTTTTTTTCAGTTTCTAACAATACTAAGGATGTACAGTAGAGCTAAAAACTAACAATATAACATTTTCAGACACTTACACACACACACACACACACACACACACACACACACACACACAAACAAACACAAACAATTAAATGACTAAGAAAAGGGCGTCACTTTGTTTTCTATTTTCTTCCACTTTGCATGAAACCTTTTGTAACTTTGCCATTTTATATTGAATATCATTTTTGCATTTCAACATTCTAATAAAATTGTCAAATGTTGGACTTTTGTTATTATATTTACTATTGTAGAGAAAGTTCTTCGCCTGCTAAATAATAAAACTGAGCCGTCAAAAGTCCTCATGGTGTATAAAAGTGCCTAGATAAAATGACACAATCGTTTAAAATCAATATTCTAATGAGTAAACAGAGTATTGTTTTATTTATACGCATCCATTAAACTGGAATATTACAATCAACGAACAGATGACCTCTTGTTTGGATTCTATCCTTACAAAATTCGCACAAGTTTTAGGCTATTAATTTCATTTTATACAAATTATCACGATTCCTAATAATTAATACATGTATACATACCACATGATGCACAGATCTATCACAAAAGGCAGACTAAACTAAAGTCTGCACCAGTAATTACTCTTCACGTATTGATAATTCCATGTTAAAAATATTAAATGAGTGTATGAAGCAAAATTAAAAAAAACCAGCCCCATAACATTACTTCAGAAAACAGGGTAGATAGGTTGGAATTTCATTTCATTTTTACTTTAAATTTTCATAAATTACTTTGACCCTAAAAGATAAGATACTCGTCGGTCACAATATTTCCGTGAGAGTTTGATGAGGTATAAAAGAAGTAAATGAAGACAATTATAAGTTAAAGTAGACGAAAACGTTACTGTTATAGTCTTTTTAGATTGTTTTCTCTCTGGAATATTATTTTTAGAACAATTGTGAGCGTATGCGTATGTCTTAAACTGACACTCATACAGAAAGTCATTTTAAAATTCAACCGACGAATCAACAAACTCTTAACATTTGGTGTGAATAAAAAATGGAGCAATTGATATTTTCTTTATGTTTACTAGTTTTCGATGTCAATATTTACTACTTCTAAATATGACATTGTTGAATGTTGTCAAGAAAACACGGCTTCCTATCGATTACAGGAACATACCATTTTGATAGAGGTGAACATTGACGTAATGAGAAAACATACGTTGTAAAGAGCTCAGAAGTCAGCGATTGGAAATTATATTTGTTTGCAACTACATGACAAACTATTATGAATAGGTATAAACTATAAAGTTAACAGTTTTACACCAGTCCTTAGAAAATGGTTTGGCCCTCATGCAAATTACAAATGAGCAGATAAAGTATGAATATGACAAGAAACTGCCTGCTTACGAGACAGACCCAGGGTTGCGTTCATGAAAACAGACTGAGCACGAAAGTACATACAAGTTACAAGAGTTATGGAGAAACAAATAAGTTATGCTGTGAAGCCATATATTTGTTTCACCTCTTTCCTGATAGTTATAACATGTATTCAAGTATCAGGTAAGTTTCTGATCTTATCACCTACTGTAACATGCATAACTGTCGATGCAAGGCCAATATATAAGATCGAAGCTCACCGCAAAAGCGTGAAACTCCGAGTCATGACTTATAACATCCATATTCCTTGGATTCGGTTTATACTGCTTTATTACTAATATTGCATTGCGCACTGTTCTATCCAGCGACACTATATGTATATACATATATTCATATAAGTGCCTCACTGGAGAGAACAGTGCGCAATGCGATATTAGTAGCAGAGCATTATAGAGTTAATCCATAGAATAAGGATGTTATAATATAAGTCGTTACTCAGAGTTTCACGCTTTTTCTGCGGTCATCAGGCGAGTATTAACTTGATATCATCAAGGTTTATATGTATATATACGTAAATGTTTGAGTATTCATTGCGTAAAAAGACGGTCGGACTTGATTATGCCTTGAGGGCGTTTACTTCTATAGTTGACGAGGTAGTATTCATTTTCGTGACGGCATTTGGAGATTAATTCTGATGTATTGTTCAGTAGTATGCTCTTTTCAGCATTGATTATACACAGTTTCTCAGTTCACACGTTCGAAGTGTTTAAATGAATCTGATAATTAAAAGTTGGTCTTTATGTTGATGTTCCTAACAACTCAAATAAAACTAGGATATTACACGACATAATATTCAATTTCCACTCATTGTTGCATCTCCTGTTTGTTTGCTTTTTTTTTGGGGGGGGGGGTGTTGTATCTTCATTATAATTGTCAACAGGTTCCGTATCCAACATAAAAGTGTTTGCTACCAGCGACTATCCTACTGCAGTTTCGTTTTGCTAAAACATCGGAATGAAGTTAGCTCAAATCACAAGTGCAGAAAAAGAGCAAACAATACAAAACCTAATAGTTAATAACGACATTGAAGACGGGACTTTTTGGTTTGGTGGCAAAATCTCCTCCGAAGGAATGGTAATGGCGATGGATGGAGAGTTAATTTCATATCCATCGTTACTCTTTGGTCCACCGCTTGATTCGAGAGATTGTATATTCTTTAAGTAAGTAATGAATTCATCTACATGTCATAAATGAAGTAACCGTGCCGTATTAATACTAGATTTCAACTGAATGCCTTCCTTTAGGAGGACAAAGTTTTGAGAGTGTCGTTCCTACAGACAATTGTTGGAATGCAACAGAACACATGCAGTAAGTTATTTTGTTCTCATTGGTTGCTATTTGCCCATTTGCTGGGAAAATCTAATGAACTAGCCAATGACATCTGCCCCACATACACACTTGCTGTACAGTACTAAATAAAAAGAACATTAACTGCAATGATAAGTAGATTGATTAACATTTGTTGATAATGTAAAAAAAAATAATCGCATCGTCGCACCACTTTAGACAACATTTCCTGATGAGAAACTATGCTTTCCTTTTTAGTGGCCTACAAAAATATGCCAATAACTTATTAAAACAAAACGCTACATCAATAATATTTTCAGGGCCAGTGCGCTTTGGTATCGCAGATGTATGTATCAATTATATTGAATTTGAAACATGCATTCTTGAGATATAGCCTAATTACCGAAAAACATTAATTACGTAAATTGCTCATTAATATTCATGGAATGTTTACCAAAACCTTATAATTTATTGCCACTACCCTACAAAACATGTGTACAAAATTTCGTTTGAATTGAGCCAGCCGTTTTGGAAAAAATCGATGACATAGACAGACAGACAAACAGACAGACAGACAGACAGACACACACACACAGCCTTTCACCCACTTAATACATTTCTTCCTTACGGAAGAAAAAACTGGAACATTTCTTTCTCCTAACTTTGAACTTGTACAGTCCTCCTGTTTAACTATGGTTTAACAAAATAAATTTTCTATTGAGGGATATGTATAGGACTGTAGGTTAGCATTAACCCACTCCTTGTACGAGGTTACTGTATCAATTTATTGATATCGTAAATAGCAAGCGACTTCGAATAATGTACTTTTACACCGAAAACTAACCATTGGGTTTATGTCCTACAAGCAATATTTCAACATATCTTCATGTAAATTCTTTGTTACATGTGTAAACCCATCCATATGCATTGTTTAATATCTTGCTAACGACCATACAATAGTCACACAAATAAATAAACACACACACGCACACACACATGCACGCACACACACACGCACAAACAAACAAACACACACACACACACACACACACACACGCAAGCACGCACGCACGCGTCCCTCACATACAAATATGGGTGAAAACATAGCTTTTGTTAAACTGCAGTTAGCCAATAAGTTTACAATGTTTCTTAAACTTTGTTTATGTGCATTTCATGAATGTCAGAAAAAATAAAAGTTTTTTTTATATTCTGTTCCTGTACACAGGTGTAGTAATAGCACAGGATGCTCATATTTTGATAGTCCCTGCTTGTACACAAGGCGTTGCATATGTGAAAATACAGGTAATTAAAATTTGTACAATTTTATGTGGGTTTTTGTGGAAAATCTATTATATTATGTCTCTGTGAGTTTCAAGTATTTAATTGCTAAAAAGAATATATACAGACTTGGAGGTTAATCGTGAAAACACATACAATACATTTCCCCCCGTTACTTTAAAGTCAACACATATTTGTATGTCTTTTTTGGTATTTAATAACATTTTTGTTTGGCTTATAAAGATACATCTTTTTCGTAAACGCAAATTTCACTGAAAACTTTTATTTTTAAAGTTATCAATTTCAAAAACTGTCCATTTCTTGTACATTTACTTTTTTCTAACTAGAATATGAAACTCTACACTAAGCATGTTGTGCAAGTATTTGTGTATGCCATCAATGTTTTATCTTTACTTTGAATTACAAATATAATGCTGATATGTAATGCTCAGAAACAAACGGCAGCAACAGGGCTCGAACCTCGAACCTGCAGATTCCAAGACGATCATTCTAACCATAAGACCATCACGACTCTACAATTTATAACGTGCTATTCATGTCAATGTGATTCATTTCAGACTCGTCTAAATTTATTGTTATGATTGAGAAATCCCCAGCCGAGGTAATAGATATATGCGAAAGCTTAAATCTGACTATCTTATCGATACCGAATGAACAAAAGTACCTTGAGGTTGTAAGCGCCATTGACAATTCTAATGTAAGCGTACTGTATATATCTCAATGTGTGGATCGATGCCAAAATTATGGCCGGTGGAGAGGTACAAAAACATGACGGTGAGGTGATAGGCTATCATCAGTTTGCTGAGAATTTGGTGTACCAAGTTGGAAAGTGTGGAAGATTAAGGCAAGTTGTTCATAAACGTTTCAATATCAGAAAGTGGAAAGTCTTGTAAAACTTTCTGTACGTCCACATTATTGTTAACGTCATATCAAATTGATTTGATATCAGTATTTACCGCTAAAGCAAGACACAAACCAGGAGGATACGGGATATATTATGCTTGTGCTTGAGTCATCGAAAAGTTATATGGCGAGAACTATATCGGCTGAGGAGATAGAAACATTTTGAATACTGTATATGCCATGTTTAGAGATTGTTGCCATGACAAAATGAGTCATGTGTATATCACATATTCGACTTTAAATGCATCTCTTTTCAACAGCTGTTCCATCGACAGTAACACGTGCGAGTGGACCTTACAAATCTGTAGCGCACGGGAATGGTTTATATGTGAGAGCAAAGGTTCGTACTTTCACGTAAAGCAATGTGAGCCGGCCATAGAATTTGGAAAACAAACAGCAGAATTTTTGATGTGGAAATATCATTATGCATATCACTCACATTGTGACGTACATAGAAGAACCGCCTCCAATAAGCACGCACTCATTTTTGTTCAGAGCATCTCTCCTAATAGCGAATACAATGAAATATCTTTAACAATCTTTAACACAATATACTCTGTCTCTCCGTAGCAAACTTTTCTTCGATCATCATAACAATGTGTCATAAGTAAGACACGATAATATGTATGTGTAGTGGTGGGGGTACACATGAGAGTATATACATATCAGTTTCCACTGCTGTGCTGACAGATATTAAGAAGATAGCATTTCAGATGTCAGGTCAACGTCCAACATAATATCCCTAGTATGAAGTTCTCTTCTGTCTATCTTTCAGGTGAGATGCATGAATTCATTATGTTACATAAAAGTAATAATATTGTAATGTAATATTGATAACTTTTTGATATTTTGTATTCATCTGTGGCCAATTCTTGTTAGTTCACGGAGGATGGTCGTTATGGACACCGTCTGGTGAGTGTTCGGTAACATGTGACAATGGTACCATGACGTATATACGTCAATGTAATAACCCAGCAAAGAGTAATGGTGGCAACGACTGTGAAGGGCCCACCACAAAGCAAGACGTTTGTCAAACCACTATGTGCCCTGGTAAGATGATTTCCTCCTGTATCGTTGTATCACCATAATGCAATGACAACATATTATATCACACCAAGGGTGGTGCCTTGGTATCGCAAAAAAAAATCGTTGTACAAATCTTCTGTGGTAATTGTACATTTTCCCTGAAATTGCTAAGAATGACAAACACTATTCCATCATGTGATTGAAAACGACTAGCTAGTCCGTGTGTTTATTTGCCAATTACTAGTTGATTAATGATGATGATGATGATGATGATGATGGTGATGGTGATGATGATGATTGTGGTGGTGGTGGTGGTGGTGGTGGTGGTAATTACTGTGGAAATACATACCGCATGAATAATTTATGTTGAAACTTCCACTAACTTGCACACTGTTCTTATATGCATATTCAGTGACTGTTGTTGAAGACACACTGGGAAATATACGGGACAAAGCATCACGTAATGGTACAATTGACAACAGTGCAAAGATTGATGTGAGTATATGCATGTATTATACAGGATCTTCCATAACGCATTGCATTGCTTTACTTTTGACAGCACACATTAGATTGAGAATGAATTCTAACACGTACAACATTTGATATATTTAAGAAGACACATCCTAGCAGAATGCGAATGTCTGAATTTTGGTACAGCCACATAACTATACCTTCCAGTGAATTGATTTATCAGATGACATAATTATTTCCTGTTGTTTTCCTATGTAATAAAACCACATTTATGATTATAAAACCTCGCTCTATGATATATCTACAACCAAATCAATTTCAGCATTAACTCTCAAACAGGTTTTCGTAGAAGACACACCCTTCTCAAATATTTTACTTCTAAGTGATTGGGATTTAAAAGAAATTAGTGGCAACAAATAATTACTAAAAAAAAGTCTGTGATATGCAGGAAGTGGCTAAATTTTGATAATTGACCCTGAAAGTTAAAGTCATATAGTCAGAGGTCAAGGTCTCAAAAGAAACACCAACTAATATAGGGAAATTAGGGATAGACACTTGAATGGATTCTCATAGAAAATGTTTGAGTTTTGCAGTAATTAACGATTGTTCACTATATATATCTCGTCACTATTCAGTTAAAAGAGCACATAAAGTAATGCATGTATTATACATTTCTCTTATTCTCTTATTCTAGCTGCACATGCACATGCACATGCACATGCACATGCACATTTGAAAGAAATCGGAACTTAAATGTCTGAAAATGACGTATTATGGACGCACGGGGTACAGACGGACAGACGGCTCCTTCTGGGTGGGGGACTATTACAATAGTTTATTAATATGTGTAACAGGATATAAAAATATGGACACTTTCAAAGAACAATTAAAATGTGACATGGACCTAGAAGCCTAGTACATTTAAAAGTTAAGTGTGTAGTTATGAATGTATTTCTCTGTGTTGTGTATTTATTCAAATAGATCCTCAGTGCAATGGATAACTTACTTAATTTTACATCTGACCTAACCAGTTACAATCTAACACTGCGAGATAGTGTCATGGTATCACATGGTACGTATACTCATTGTGATGATAATTGTTATAACGATGAATAGAACGACTTAACCTGATTAGTAATCTACTAACATCACATGTCATGACGTCACATGACATGACATGACATGCCAATCACATCACATCACATGGCATCAGATCACATCACATCACATCACATTACATCACATTACATCACATCATATCACATTATACTACATCACATCACATGTACTTGCACATCACATCACATCAGATCATATCACATCACATCACAGCACGTGCACACTACATCGTCTGTATGAGCTCAACGAAAGTAATTTTCTCATTTGCAGGTCCATCATAAAATTGACACTACCTGAAAATGATTCTCCCCTCTTGTTCTTATTTCCAATATTAGATATCCTCATCAATATTGAAGATTTCGTAAGCGGTATCAACACAGTTGCACACATTGCAAACAAAGAAATGGCACTAACACACGATGAGACACATGCCATGACAGGCACCATACTTGAAACTGCTAAAAGTCTGTCAATGCTTATACTTAGTAACAGTGAGTTCGACAATGAGTCACTTATCTTAAAGACAGAATCACTCGAATTACAACTGAGAAGCAGTACAGCAGAAGATGTTTGCAACACAACCATAATCCTTGGAGAAAACACTGGATTCATTATACCATCGTCGGAGGATATATTTGATGATCTTACAGCAAAACATATCCTAAATCGAATGGTGAGATAAGTTTTTTCTCTTTTAAAATATTTAGAAAGAAAGTACCATTTTACTTTTAACTTTACATTTTAAAATCGTCATATCAACACAAGTAGTAGACGCGTATCTTCCAAAGAAAAATGAAGAATATCAGGCGAAGAAATATCATTTCACATACATTTTTCAATTTCTTTAATCCTTCAGATATTCCTTGTCAGTGGTAATTACAGTGACCTTTTTAGCGACTATAGAGGTTTTATCAAAGAGATACTTATGTTGTCATTTACGGATACCAACGGTGTTGAAATTAAAGGTAAAGTACTTTTAAAATTACCATCCTACAAAGACATAGATTTACTTTACAAAGTTTATGACATCGAATAATTTGGAAGGAGTGAATAAAACAAATGCGTGTCAAGCCTTGAACACATTTGATTGAACACGCCAACACCTATACTACGACTATATGATTGTGAGCTCTGTCTGAGTATAGGAGCAGACCAGACCCTAGCTAGCTGATTCAAAATAAGAAGGAAGCGAGGATAACATAGCATACCATGCATTCAACAAGTATTGTAATCATTGTATACTTGGAATTTTCGAATTAGAAACTTGCACAACTCGTTTTCATGAACTAGAATGTATGCACATTAATTACATCTCGCAAGTTGACCGCAAGCTTGCTATTTTTGTTTAAATAAACTTGTTAGTAAACAACACAAAAAAGGACGTAGAGATGTGGTTCAGTAACGTCAATAGGAACAAAAAGACTAATTTCTCTGCAACCATGTACCATGATGTTGTGAATAATGTGTATCATTATCGATGGGATTCTGAGGTAAGTTTGAAAGTTTTCCAGGTTTTGGGATTTGAAGGTTAGTTAGCGTTCCCTGTGTAAATAAGTATAAACTTCAAGGTGTTATGCTTAACAATCAAATTTTTCATCAGTTGTATTCCTCAAATCAAAATATTTAGTTATTATTGGCCTACATATATGTATTAACACTATATGTATTAGGCAAGGTATTTCCTTCACGATGAAAACAATCATCAATGTCAGACAATCAAGTAGCTAAAGAAACCCTAGGTGGTATCGTGTTTGGCCTAAACATATTGAAATACAGAAGAGCTACTTTTGAGTTACCGGGTGTTGGAGGAAATTAGTATATCTGTATACACGATTTTGTTTTTCGTGTACAAGTACTAATAACACAAATATACGCGTACTTACTGCAAACAATATTCTCTATTCTTAAACATCTTTCTAGAAAACTTCAAAAAAACTTATACTTTATTTCTAACATCATGATAACGTTTGACTAATTTCTTCCTGTCAAGGATTTGGAAATACGTCATGCCGTAAACATCGTGTTGAACTGCCCACAGGAGATCAAGATTGATACGACAACGGTTTATATGTATGTAGAGAGATCTAACAACACAATGGTGGATTATGATCACAATTACAAGTCGAAAGCTGCATTTACATTTAATGGAAGATTATCAAAAACATTAATTCCCGAAGATGACATCATTTACGATGGTCACTATTTCTTCGACTTTGTTCTCCCTGCAAGTAAGTATATAAATAATAAAACCAGCTGATTTACTTTCATTACTCTTCACTGTATTATAGTAGTACATGTGAGCTCTTATACTCGTTGACTATACAAACCATTGTCCTAATAAACAATAGTTAGTAAAAGAGCGGACAGTCAATAAACTCTAACGTTCAGTTCTTTGCATATCATTCACTCAAAACCGACTTTTTTTTTAAAAAAAGCTTGAAACTTTTTTATTCTTTTTTTTTTTTAAATACAGAGTTTAGTGAATTGAATATCAATGTCTCGATGACACAACATAAATGTGTCTTTTACAATGAACTAAAGAAAGACTGGGATGGCAAAGGGTGTAAGGTAATAACATTTGTTTGTTTTATCTACATTTACCGAAGACATGTCTGAATGACTGCATGCATCTAAAAGTAGTAGAACTTCAATAATTAGACCATAGTTATTACAAATTGCATTGATTAACAACGATGACAGACAATTGTTAATTATTTTTCCGCAAAGTACCTAACATCCAATTAAACGTATATAATCAATACCATCGACAGTTAAGATCGTAGATTTTGCAATGTCTTTGCCAAATGGCTAACCTTCAAATTGAAGGTATAAGACCCTTGTAAAAACATATACCAATACATTTTAAATCTTGCATTACAAAGTATCACACTTTGTTGTATTTGAGTTGAATTACATTAATATTCAGCATTTTAATTTAAGCATATTATTTTTAATTACACATTGCATCATATTTGATTTTGATCATGTTCATTTCTTTCGTAGGCATCATCCAGCTCGAGTCTGGCATCTACAGTGTGTCTGTGTAACCATCTCCGCTGAAATTTATTACTGCGTACACTTGTAAAGATGCAATTATTATAACAGAAACAGTAATATTTGCAAAAATATAAAATACATCCACCGAATCACAGGGTATGACTGCTGACAATCATGCAATGAATCAATTTTATTTGATGTGTGAGAAGTTGAAGTGTGGCGCTTGAGGGTGGGAATCGAACAGTGTGGTAAGACATTGACGATATGGAGTGAGGCCCGCGATGTTCGTCTTGGTTCGGACAATGTCGACCGTGCTACCACCTTGTCCCTTGAGAGGTCTGGCCTTCAGCTCTGTCATTAGACCAAAATACAGGAATGTATTAATGCAGTGCCTCAACATTTATTGGGATGATGATGGTTGGTAAAACAAACCAATGCCTTTTAAAGGATTAATGTGTTGGCAAGAGGGGATCGGCTTCTTACAATTTATTCTAGGATTCGTGACTCTCTTCATGTCTGACATCATTTTAACCCATGTTTTGAAATATTGTAAGGGGGAGGGCTTGATGTCTCCCGGCCCTCCTGCTGAAATTACTGAATGCTCCCTATCGCTGATGTACGTGGCAGACAAAGTAACTAATGTCTCAGTTTTCGCTTTGGTCAATCAAAAGTATTTTTATACAGTACATTAATTTCAAATAATTTTAAGAGTAATTTAGAATGTGCATGTTTTTTTATTCATTGGGAACAAGTTAATGGATAATTCGTGGACGATAAACACTCCGTGGTGTTCTTTTTTCTCTTCATATCTCTCAAGTGCGAGCGCGAGTGGTCTAAGGAGAGACACGAGAACCCTACAAAGTTCTCGAAAATATTCGACTTTTTCACGATGAAAATGAGTAACCAGAACATTTCTTAAAGCACTAGACGGTGTCCCTGTAAATTCTTACACTGTTCATATATGTTCATACAACGAGAACTAGAAGTGTATTTTATTAAAATTAAATTATTGGAATGTACAATTATAACAATTTACATAGAACTGCAAATATTATTAGTATTCGAACTGTCGTTCTTTCTAGAGTAACCAAGGCTGGTGATATGTACAGTGAATTCCCCAACTGTACACCATTCAGCCATTTTGTTTGATAAAACCACACAGAAACAAACATGAAACTGTGGTAAATTCAAATTTAAGATACTTTTAGTCTAACTAAAATAAAACATTTAAACTCTATGCAGACATTTGGGCGCCAATGCTTTTTTCGTATCAAACATCTGATGAAGGGTGCGTAAATGTCTGTATGTATATGGTGGCAAAGTAGTTCATTTCACTCAGACAAAATGTAGCAAGAAACTATTCATTCAGTCTTGCTATCTTACAAAGTGTAGACTGCATGTCCAGTTTGTTATTGGTTTTTCTGCGTGGTTGTATCAAACAGAAAAGCTGTACGGTATTGAGAAATTCGCTGTATCAGGGTCGTTCAGAACGATCAGTTTTCATAAGATCTGAGTCATATAGAAAAAGACATACATTTTTAGTGTTATTATCTAAGCATTAATATTTTAAATGGTTGCGAAAAGTAATAATCGTAGATAGAAAATAAACTATTAATAATTAATGAATATGTCGATTTTGAAGTGACCATTTTTTTAATGAAGTAACCTCATGAGATGTACTTTCAACTTTTTGTTGTTTGTGAGCAATACTGATAAAATGATAAATTAAACACTTAGATAATGACCACGTAAGAATAATGTATCTATATGTACTTTAAAGCATGGTTTCAGAAAAAGAAATCGAAATACCATGAGAAAAAGTCAGTTGACATGACAATATAATACGATAATGAACACCTGATATCGTTTCAGGATGGAAATTGTTAACGTATTGTATTATCGTTAACAAAACAGTGAACTTCAGTTACTGTATGCGATTAATATAAGACTATCTAACTATAACAACGTTTGATTCATGATACAATACATTGCAGTTTACTGTTCATTGGCTTTCTTTGCTACAGAAACGCAAAAAGCAATAATAAGAAACTGCATATTCTATACTTTAAGATAACATTCAGTAAATGCTGTTTCTCACTACATTTTGTTGTCTAAATGAAATGAACTATCATCATCATCATCATCATCATCATCATCATCATCATCATCATCATCATCATCGAGCTGACATCAAATGTAGACTGGCAACATCTTAACATTGGCGTCCTCTTGTCTGCGTTTAGTTGCAGATCGTTTATATGGGTTATTTCATTTAGACAAAATATAGAGCAAGAAACCGTTATCTTGTTATTTTAAAGTTTATCATGTGTAGTTTCTTTGCCTCCGCATGATTGCATCATACGAACCAGTGAGCTGCAACGCAACGTAATCCATGCCCATCACTTTAAAGGTCTGCTGGTTTTTCATCACATTAGTTTCTACACCGACTGGTTGCCATGCATGGTACACTCAGCAAGTAACAATCGTGTATGAATATTTAATGTAAAAAGTAATATCAATGCATATTTTAATTTTTCATTTATATTTTCTCATTCGGATAAGGTTTAGAAACATAGACCTCCTTCCTTGCTCATGCGCAGTCTAGTCTATCATATAGCATACCACTATGCCTGATGTCATGTCAAGTTCACGTGACAACACATTGTATTTGAATGTATCTCATGTCGAATTCTTAACACAAATTGAGCTCAACATATCACATTCGGCGACTTTTAATCGCTGTAGGAAATACAGGATAAACAGACATTACGTTTGAAATGTACGCTACATTTGTAAGTGTATTAAATTTGAATTAATATCTTAATTTCTCCAAATGTTTGGCATAGAATGTTTGGCATGATCTGAAGGAAGAGTTTGGTAGCCGGCTTGCCGTATATTACATTCATCGAAACGTAGACCCTCCACCAACTGGCGTATCATTTTTCGTTCAGCCAACCACAATTTATTCCAGAAAATTGTTTAATTTGGTAAAATGCCAATAATTAGACATTATACATGTTAACCAGTGGTCGATATTACTCGTAAGTAGTACAGGTAGCTACAGAGACAAGTTGAAATCGTGATCGCCGTTGAGGGCGTTGACCAAAAAATCAATTTCATTTGATCGTGTACATAGCTTCAAAATATGTCTACCCATATATAGGTGAGGCAATAATGTTCACGGTGTACGTTATTGCGAGTAAGTTATTTTTACCGAACAAAATATTTTTTACTAAACGTTAAGTTGAAGCTAATGCAGCTTTAAGAAGAAAGACCATTCCCAATTCTCATAACCAACCTACCGCCCCCGCCTATATTTATAGGGTCTCACCGAAAAATATATATCTATAAATAACGCCATTAATTTAATGGAGGGATCAAAACAAAATTGCACCAATGCTAATCTGGTGCTAAGCTAGGGGCACTACAAGAGCGTATCGGCCCAAAATTTATAATTTTGATAGGAGGCCATTTTATAAAAAACTTAAGAACTATCCATTGGAAAGATAGATTATTATTATCAGTATTAAACCTGAACTAGCTGCAACTGGGACATTCGTTAAAAATCAAACCAAACCAAACCAAACCAAAGATATATTCACTAAAAATTGGTCAAATACTTATAAAAAGACCTTGTCACTGTTAGTGGTCAATATTATGTGTGGATAGTGTGATGGCAAATTTAAATCTCGAACGAAAGCTCGGTTTTGGACGTCAACATGTTCAAACTCAGTGTTCTAGTTGAAACTGGAATATCGTTTTTCGATTAGCCAACCACAATATATTCCAAAAAAAATAGTTAAAATGCCAATAGACATTGTAGGCAATTAGACATTGTAAATGATAATCAGTGGTCGGTATTATCCATAGCAGTACAGAAACAGGATTTTGTTTTTTGCACTATCCCATGCAAGTATATCAAATGTCCGTTGTTGGTGATGGTGGTGGTGGTGGTGGTGATGGTGATGGCGAGAGTGGAACACACAACTAAATTTTCACACCCAAGGCCTACAACATTCTTCTTCTTTGAATTACTTTAATTATGTTCTCCTCTAAAGTTTTGAATTGAACGTCACCGTATCGCCAAGTTCATAATCCGTACACGAGACGGCGTATAACGCCCCCACGCGACCAGAACACAAATACAGAAGTACGCACAAGGTTGTCAAGAGCAACAGCTGAGACACTCGTTCCACGTTTGGAATCGATTCTCTGTTTGTTCTATGCAAATTCGGCTGTGTGCGAGAAGACGATGACAACACCAGATGTACTGCTCTGTAAATTTCACTATAAACTGCAGAATTATCAGTGTCTGTGAGTACCTATCAATTTTGAAAAGATCTTTTGCATAATTTCTTTGACCCTGCAGACTGTCAAAAAATGAAAAGTACCCATTTCAGAGTTCTCTGGGTTTTTCCATACAACTTTTGAAATCTGCACGCGTGCCATGGCCGTGTGCATCCCTCACAAGGCGTGGTTACTTCGAACTTGCGTTGACTTTTTATTAGGGGTGCCCGTACTTTAAGTATGTGTTTCTCGGCCGGCGGATAAAAACAATAATTGTATGTTTATATGTTGGTGTTACTTTCATATCATGATTGTACTCAAACAATCTTTGAACCATGTGTTTTATTAAATTTCCTTCATGCGATAATTTTCGCTCAGTTGCGCGCTCTTGGGGTTGCGACCTGACAATCAATGATGTTCAACTTGTGTGATTACGCGAGGAAAGAGTTGGCCAGGTCATGAGAAATGTAGAATTAAATAATGCCGCCCTTAAGGCTTACGGCTTATGTAGTAACTCCATCAAGTCCATCTGTGAAATTCTGTCATTATCTGACTGTCTGTCTGTCGATCAGACGCTGTCTTTTGTGTATCTCCCTTTCTCAAATTGTGTCTTTCTCCCTCTCTGCTCTGTTTTCTCTGTACATGTTGTCTGGCTGTCTGTCTGTCTGTCTGTATGTATGTATGTCTGTCTGTCTGTCTGTCTGTCTAGCTGTGTCTCTCCAACTGCCTCTCGCTATCTGTTTGTCTGACTGACTAGACTGTCTCTGTCTGACTCTGTCTGTCTGTCTGTCTGTCTGTCTGTCTGACTGTCTGTCTGTCTGTCTGTCTGTCTGTCTGTCTGTCTCTGAGTGTCTGTCTGTCTGTCAGACAGAGTGGGAAATTGCTATATAAAAACTAACATTATTACAAAAGTATTACAATTATAACAAACTATAATGAGACCTTCATTATAAGGCAATAGCATGTTATTTATCAAGTAATGTAACAACAATGAAATCACCTACAAACAACAAAGTACACAATACATGCATACATCTAGTCATAGACCCTCCACCCACGTAGAGGGTCTATGATCTAGTACATAACTATATTACCGCTCGTATGGTTTTAACTGCTAATTATATTATTGATAACCTTTCAGAGAACTCTGAAGTAGTGCTTGAAAATGTTTTGTTGTCATCGTCTGAAGCTCAGGCTGGAAAACAGTAACAATTACCCCCCCCCCCCCCACACACACACACCCAATAAGCAAATAGAGAAACTTGAGATAGATTAAAGATGACGTTGGATGCACACACTGACAAAACAGACGTTACGGTCGAAATGACAACGACAACCACGATTTCAAAATTAATCAGTTTGCTTGATAACCTATAAATCTAATGCCAGAAAAAAAAACCTATTCAATTCTGAGTTTGGTTTTGACGTTAGTTTCACAATTTTGGTTTCGACAGTTAAGCTTATAATATCACATTAGAACTTAGTATCCTTGCAAGTACGACACAATTATTCTGACTCCCGACGGTAATTTTCAAATCTTCCTGGTGATTAAACAAAACAGTAGAAAAGTGACTATGGCATTAATCTCGTCAAACGAAATATTATTGCCTGTAACACAATCAAAAACATTCAATTGTGCATGTCATATAGACGAAATTATTTGAATAGATGGTAAAGATCTATCCCGATGGTGAGTCAAGTGCTGGTAACCTCTGACCCCGACATATAATGATAATATAGAGGTTATGTTGATGCATGGCAAGATTGTCAATGCCTAATATATGAAATTGATTTTTGGATAGGTGGTAAAGATCTATCCCGACGGTGGGTCAAGTGCTTGCGACCTCTGACCCCGACATATATTGATAATATAGAGGTTATTTTGATGCATGGCAAGATTGTCAATGCCTAATATATGAAATTGGTTTTTGGATAGGTCACAGTGGTAAAGATCTATCCCGACGGTGGGTCAAGTGCTTGTAACCTCTGACTCCGACATAGAATGATAAACTTTGAAAAGGAAGTTATGTTAATGTATGAATAAAACGATTAAATTATTGCCTTAGTTACTTTACAGGAGTTAAAAAAATCGAAGCTTTGGATAGGTGGTAAAGATCTATCCCGACGGTGGGTCAAGTGCTGGTAACCTCTGTCCCCCAAAACTTTATACTGACAAAAAAATCTTACTACTGATTTAGAAACCACTGATTTTTTTTCCATTTGCTGAGAGTCAAGAATTTTATACGAAAACGGAAATTGAAACGATTTGAAAAAAACGAGGAGAAAAAAAAAGAGAATCGAAGGTTTTACATCCTGTCGAAGGCTTATTACGTTTGGCCCAAACAGTGCAGAACCAAACTAAGAACAAAATGGAATCGGTTACATTATTGCATTCTCTCAAGCCGGAGTACAATTTGTCCTGATAAATTGTGCATGAATGGGGTTGATCTTGCACAGAGATGACTCAGAGCTGGTAACTCTTATCTCCTTCAGAAGACGAGTAGAAGAAATATTTAGAAGATACAATTACTTCAGTATTTGTCAACAAATTAAAATTAACAAAGAAGCAATGGATAGATGGTAAAGATCTATTCCAACGGTGGGTCAAGTGCTCGTAACCTCTGACCCCGTAATATTTTATTGCATTTATTCATTTAGTTATCATCGCTTCAGTACTAGTGACTTCAGAAGTTCCAAATGCGATTGAAACTGGATAGATGGTAAAGATCTATTCCAACGGTGGGTCAAGTGCTGGTAACCTCTGACCCCATAATATTGATTTATCATCGCTTTAGTACTAGTGACTTCAGAAGTTCCAAATGCGATCGAAACTGGATAGATGGTAAAGATCTATTCCAACGGTGGGCCAAGTGCTGGTAACCTCTGACCCCATAATATTGATTTATCATCGCTTTAGTACTAGTGACTTCAGAAGTTCCAAATGCGATCGAAACTGGATAGATGGTAAAGATCTATTCCAACGGTGGGTCAAGTGCTGGTAACCTCTGACCCCATAATATTTTATTGCATTTATTCGTTGAATTATCATCGCTTCAGTACTAGTGACTTCAGAAGTTCCAAATGAGAACGAAGCTGGATAGATGGTAAAGATCTATTCCAACGGTGGGTCAAGTGCTGGTAACCTCTGACCCCATAATATGTTATGTCATTTATTTATTGATTTATCATCACTTTAGTACTAGTGACTTCAGAAGTTCGAAATGCGATCGAAACTGGATAGATGGTAAAGATCTATTCCAACGGTGGGTCAAGTGCTGGTAACCTCTGACCCCATAATATTTTATTTCATTTATTCATTGATTTATCATCGCTTCAGTGACTCGAGAAGTTCGGATGTGATCGACACTGGATAGATGGTATAGATCTATTCCAACGGTGGGTCAAGTGCTGGTAACCTCTGACCCGGTTATATCTTATGTCATTTATTCATTTAGTTATCATCGCTTCAGTACTAGTGACTTCAGGAATTCGAAATGCGATCGAAACTGGATAGATGGTAAAGATCTATTCCAACAATGGGTCAAGTGCTGGTAACCTCTGACCCCATAATATTTTATTGCATTTATTCATTGTATTATCATCACTTTAGTACTAGTGACTTCAGAAGTTCCAAATGCGATCGAAACTGGATAGATGGTAAAGATCTATTCCAACGGTGGGTCAAGTGCTGGTAACCTCTGACCCCGTAATATTTTATTGCATTTATTCATTGAATTGTTATCGCTTTAGTACTAGTGACTTCAGAATTTCTAAATGCGATCGAAACTGGATAGATGGTAAAGATCTATTCCAACGGTGGGTCAAGTACTGGTAACCTCTGACCCCATAATATTTTATATAATTGATTCATTAATTTGTCATCGCTTCAGTGACTTGAGAAGATTGGATGTGATCCGGCGACACTGGATAGATGGTAAAGATCTATCCCAGCATCCCGACGGTGGGTCATGGTGCTTGTAACCTCTGACCCCATGATTATATCCATAAGAAGGACCGTGTCTAATTATAAAAGAAGATTTTAGGGCTATAGCTGGATCATGTCAGTCAAGTAGCGGTTTTCTTTGACCGAAGATCTAAAACTTTAAAAGATGAAAATTTATTTCAACGGAGAAACACACAGTTCACTGTATTTAAAACATAAACCGATTCTATACAGAAGTATGTTTCCTTAATTATGTTAACAGGTGAGTAAACACCTTATTGCTGGTTGGAGCAGTGGTAAAATCCTACCTCCCTGCCTTCAACTGTTTGGCATTGAATGTTTAGCCCGAAGGAAGGGTTGGGTAGCCGTCTTACAGCATAATACCTTTATCAAAGGCAGACACCGAGTGTAATTTGAGTTATACGTGCAGTAACTACTAAGATACTTCTTTTTTCGAAACAGTGACACCATTAATTTTGGGAATGTTATTATATTAAATGTTCATTTATTTTCGATAAGTACAAGTGTGTCGTGACGTCTCATTTTTTATGCCAGAAATGACTACATTTAGAATTAAAGTGGCACATTCAATAGCTTGGGCTTTATTTACCGTGGTTTGCATAGAATACTGTCTGCACGCATTACACATTATAACACACCTACTACATTTTCTGTGTAGTGATTTGTCAATACGTGGTCACCTGGTATGTATATTTTGTGGGCGGTTGACTGCACGTTTACTATACAACAGATCGGACTTCATTTCTCCCGGTTTCCCCTTTTAATTGCTGAAGGAACCCTAATGAATTCTAATTGCTGGGGTGGCTGAGAATTCAAATGTGATGTCCCAGTTTATACTTATTGATCATTGCACACAATTCTCATAAAGTACAAACGATTTAGGAGCGATTTTGAGCTGACAGCCTGATATAAGGGCTTCAGAATGTGCATGCCAATTCATTATCTAATGAACATAGATTTTATTTTCGAAATCCTTGGGCCATTGAAAAGAACGTCATGGTGCTCTTTTTATCATTATATCTCAATTCCGTCTGAGAAGAGGCAGGGTGAGAACACTACATTTGTAATTGTGACATAATAGTTGGAATAATGCACGAATATCACGAATTTCATGAAGTAACAGACTGGGCCTATACAATCATTACACATACGTGGCTATTAAGCAGGTCTGACACGTTCAGACAAAGAAATAGATATAAAATTTAATTTTATACGAATTATTGTAATGTACAGTTATAACAATTTACATATAACTGTAAGTACTAGTATTCAAATTGTCGTTCTGGCATTCTAGTAACCAGGGGGTTATTGATATGTTTCAGGCTCATTCAGCACGAACAGTTTTCATGAGATCGAAATCTAGAGTGGAAAAGACCATTAATGTTTATATCTAAATGAAAATGGAACAATATTGAAAAAAGTAATATTACTAGTTGATTGATATATTGATTTTTAAGGTAAATGACCACTTGGAAAGACGAAACTCGTGAAATGTACTTTTTAATTGTATTGTTAACGAGCAGCTCTGCTAAAATAAAAATTTACAATACAAAACATATTGAATTCTCGATTTCACTTCCTATTTCAAAAGGTGCGAATGGAAAGTCCAATGTACTGAGAACTAGTCTAGTCCTTTATGCACAGTTTTGTTTGGGTCATGAATTTCCTTTATGTTCTTGGATAATGAGTCACTTCTCGTAAGGTATAATGATTAATACTAGAAATAGAAATGAAAGAATACATGTTGAAAATGCACAGCTTAAGGGTCAAATCTTAAAAAATGTAGAATAATTTCTGCAATAATTATTAGTCTTCATTAACCCTTTTCAAACACTTTGTTTCCCGTATAAATGTAATACTTGCAAAATATCGTTTCATATGTTGCTGCAGAGGTATTCTTTTGCATTTCCCAGGACAGCAAAATATGAAACCGTATTTCAAAATGAAAATATTTACATGTCACCTCCTCCAACAACAATTATTCGAACTGCCATTTAAGCACTACTAGAAAATAATAGATACGTGAAGAAAAAAGTTATCCTACACTGTAAATATGTCGCCAAAATGATGCAGTGTTATCTTTCTGTGATGTTACAGGATTACTATACTTTTTGTATACATCGCCTGCCGAACATGGCAAACGATGTTCAGCGCTGTGTATATTATACGGTTTTTTTGCGTTTCTCGGTCTACAAATTTACTGGAATTGGCAAAACTATAAAATGATAACAATAATGTACAGTATTGTTTGAATATTGATGGAAATCATTAACAAAACAATGAGCTCGAATTGTCGTACAAAATGTATACGTTGAATATCATATTATATTTGAGCCATTTTACAGCACGTTTGAATTTAATTATTTTATTCAGACTAACTGGAGCAAGTAATTGCGATCTTGCTATCTTAAAAGTGTAGAGATTGTGAAGTTTCTTAGTTTCTACAATACTGTATTACAGAGAACCGTTGAACAGCAACGCGCTGTGTCATCCCACACTCATGACGAAATGTGGCACAGAGCAAAGATCCCCCAATTGGGGGACAAATACAACTTGATGGTTTTTTCTGAAATTGTGTATACTGTTACGTATTAGACGTCATGAAACCATGACTATCCAGGACCCAAAGGCCTTGGCAATACTTTTATTCCCGTTGTTTTGTTAGTCGGTTGACAAGTTTGTATTAAACACAGATGTCACATTTTCTTCCTTTCAAATTAAGTGGTAGGATGTAGTCTTGACGTTTCTGTAAATTGTGTCTGTATTGTAAACATGACTACTATTTTATTTTGTATATGGCTGATCAGGAGTGTGTGCTCGGTCTTCATGTAAGATTGAACCAGGCCTGCTTCTTGTGCACTGGGAGATGTTGAACACGTGTCTTGACCTTGGGCGATCGTAACTATAGAGTTCGTCATATTCACTCTGAAAAATATTACGTTTTGTTACTGAATGAGATTATGTTGAACTTCTCATTTGATTGCACGATTACACACACACACACACACACATACACACCAATACTAATATGAATACTTAAGAAATTAGACTTGTCAGCTCTTACATGTATGATTCTTAACTTTTCCGTTAGGTAGCGGTTACATGATCACTTCGATACATGCAGCTACATGGGTGATGATTGGCCACCAGTCTATGTTGAACATGTATGTCTATCCTTTCTCCTTTATTCCAGACATGTTTTACAGCTCAGTGCTGTTCTTGTACTGTTTATTTGTGAACGAATTATTTTGGTTATTATAACGCATTTCGAAACTTTTCTGTTAAACATAGAAAATGTTTGGTGCCATTATTATCCGTTTTATTATTGGCAGGAGACACACAAATTTGTCTCGGCAGTTAATTACTAGCTATCTTGGTTTTTTTTACGGCAGTGAATGAATTTCTTGGTATGGTTTGCCTAGCAGAGAAATTAAGCATCATCATTGCTGACAAGACAAATGTCTGAACTTATCTACAAGTGCGACTTGGGAACAAATTCATTTGGCCTACTTCTGCTGCAAGAACCCTATCATGACATGGACTTGACGTCTACCACACGAGTCAAGTAGACATAATCTGATGTAGTGTATATGGCGTGATTTCTTTATTGTCCCTCATTGATAAAAAAGGAGTTAAATAGAGAAATCGCGTCATGTACTCACTACATCAGATTGGGACTTCCTATTAAACTAATATCATTAGTCGTCTGATGATCGTCTGTCTGTCTGTCTGATCTGCCATATACAATGCACACATATAATTTCACAAATATACAATACAATTGAGGCAGTGCCTCAAATGCCAAAAATTAGTCCCTTTCAAAACCTTCCATATCTTAATAAAATAACTTCACCCAACCCTTGGGCACATTTATACACAAACGCAAATGTAAAGGGATTCACCATTTTAAGTACACATATTACAATGATGGACATCTGTGACATTTATTTTAATCCAAGAGTATTCTGAACAACATCAGAACTTTCTAATTATAACTTTTAGGACATTACAAAACAAACTACTTGAGTTGTGAATCATATACGTACCTTATGGTAGACAATTCGTCCAAGTGTATTACCACGTCCCTGGGGGTACGTCAATTCTGTCGTATTTCTATCTCTGCTGTCAGTTTGACGTATTGCATACTCCTGCAAATACAACTAAACAGTTATTGAATAGCGTTAGAATTCGAAGTTGGCAGGAGAATCAGAATCAAACAATGCTTAGATTATATAAATTAAGTTAATATACGTTTATGGACGGGTAAGTTTATTCGAGGGGCGGGGGAAGCTTTGGATTGATAGAGGTCACTCTGTTGTTGTTTTTTTTTTGGGGGGGGGGCATGTCCTGAACATTTTGGAAGGTGGGGGTGGGAAGGGGATTTGGTTATTGTTTTGGATTGTTATGAAAAAAACTTATTTCTGCAATGACATAACCTTATCTAAGCTGTGGCATCTGTTTCTGTCCCATTTCTTACCTATAGTTATTAATATTACTTCACCTAGAGTGACGGTGAAACAAAGTTACACGTCTACACATATACATGTATTATCTAACACAACAGTTACAGGAAATGTCCAGTAAATACTTGGGTGTTACACAGTCAATACTTCACTTATGTTGCACTTGGGAATTAAAGTTGAAAGTTTCGTTATTGTAATCTGCATAGGTTGTGTATAAAAGACATTAATAGCATCTAAATTATTCCGCACTTCATTATAAGGAGGTTAATACACATTCTAATTCGGACATTACACATTGTTAAACTATAATCGCCATATCTCATCAAATTAGACATATGGGCACCTAAAGTTCTCTAGCTTACCAAACAAAGTGTCTTTACAATAATGATGCCACTATACCAATGATATGGATGGTACCCTTTCTGTATGTGACATGCGAAACTGATTTAAAACATACATTAACTTTAGCTTTTCGAAGCTACGACATTACCTTACATGCTATTAATACCCTACAAATCGTCTTAATAGAGCTAAAAACCATCCAGAGCCCCCTACCCCACTCATGATTCCTTCACCCCAGATTAATTGGAGGCTCTCAGTCAACCAACAATCAGATGCATCAAGTTGACCTTTAGCTGTCCTGATGTTATTACACTTTTTATTGAGCATTTTAACCCTATATATAAAACTTTATTGCTAATTTTAGATAGTACTGCTTAGATTATATAACCTAAGTTAATATAATACATATAATTATGGGGCGGTCAGTTTCTTCTAAGGGGTGGGGTAGCTTTGGATTGACAGGGGGAGGGTCATCATGTTGTTGAAATTGGCAGTAGGGGAAGGGGTTATCCTGTTCTGAATATTTTGGAAGATGGGGGTGGGGGTTCAGTGTTTTGGATTGTGATGGATGACAAACAAACTTCTGCATTGACATATCCTTATCTAAGGGACCGGACAGAATTTACGGCAGGGGGTGGGCCTGGGGAGAAATTATCTCTGACTTGGTTTTTTTCCTGCCCCCCCCCCATCCACTGTGACCAAAATTTCACAGCCCCCCTTTCAAAAGTATAACAATTTCATGCCCCCCCCCCCAACAAAAAAAGAGAAAAAAAGTGCACAATATCCTGCCCCCTACAGTAACTAAAAAGAGTACAATTAATTTTTTTTGTTACTGTAGCACAACTGTAATATTTCTTTTGGTACTACTATTATGTTACTATTTCAGCCCAAACAACTTAGTAGTTGTAGAGGAAGTTTTTTAGAAAACAAAAAAAACAAAACATTTTGACTATACATGTAATCATACACATGTGGTATAATCTTGTCTATTTCCCAACTAGACACCATAAGTAGTCATCACTTAATACCAAGGCATTTGATGTGGTGGTTTTAACTGTCATTCACTGATACATACACAGAAACACAGACACAGAGTAAACACACATTCACATGCGTGATTTGTGAAAAACTGTAGTGGGGACATTTGTGGGGAGTATCTAAAGACATCACATCACATCACCTACATAGTGTATTCAAATATCTATTTATACTCATAACACAATAACTATCTAATGTCAGACATTTGTGATGTCATGAAGTGCTAGCAAACTAAGGATTTTATGCACACTGAGGTCTGACAAATATAGCTTTCACTTTCCTACACCAAATGCATTACCAATACACATGTAAATGTAAGACATTTGTGACTTCATGAAAGTGTTAAGAAATTCAGAATGTTGTGGAATACTTAGATGTAATCAATATGCTTTCAGTTCCAAAACCATACATATTTAAACCTATAGTGTCAGGCATTTGTGACTTCATGATGGGGACAGAAAATTCAGAATTGTATTCAATACACTGTACAGTGATCAGATGAGTATTACTCACAGTTTTCTAAACCATTCACATTAAGCTTGAAGTGCAGTGTCAATGATGAATAGCCTTTGCAATACAACCCCTT
This sequence comes from Glandiceps talaboti, assembly GCF_964340395.1. Lineage (NCBI taxonomy): Eukaryota > Metazoa > Hemichordata > Enteropneusta > Spengelidae > Glandiceps > Glandiceps talaboti. The sequence goes on along the minus strand of NC_135550.1, from coordinate 13,153,828 downwards.
TATTCATAATCTTGAATTTATATAAAGGCAAGTTTCCATGATCCAGCCAGTCTACCTGATCTAGTTTGAACAATAAGGGAGCCATCCTGGTCTTTTTGATGGCTAGACTCATTTTATTCGCTGTCACTCTCACTGTCACTGTCACTAGTACTTGATGTATCGGTGTCACTATCACTACGAATTTCTTCTAAAACAATATCTCCTTCTTCACTGTCACACAGTTCCTCTTCACTTTCATCACCTGTGTTCTTTTCAATCACTGACTTCTGTTGCTCTCTTGAAGTTCTTCTTAACACATCACATGTAACAGCTTTCAACTTGTCATCCTTCCTACCATGTATGTATTAGTTGCTGATATTTCAAGTACTTGTCTAATTCAGCAACCTGAAGAGAGCTTAACTTTCCATGCACAACTAAGTCAAGCCAATTATAGTCCTGGTACGGCTTGATTTTCTTCTCTTTTCCTGACTTAACCTTGTACGCATTCTCATTTCTTGAACATTCTTTAGGTTTTGCAGGTGTTGAACATATGCTTCATTATGTTTGCAATCAACATAAAATAATTTTGAAAATTCTTCCACCTATTATTGGTTGTCAATTCATCCTTTCTGAATTTCCTTGTGATATTTGACCTGGGTTGCCAGTCATCTGCCTCTCTCTGCTTTCCTTCACTGTCAACAGTTGGACACCTATGAACTGGAAGATAGTGCATTGGACTGTCCGGGTCTGGTACAGGTTGTGGAATTCTTACCATATCTGGTCCCAACCATGTATATTGACTAGAGTATTCATATACCTCTCCATTGCTTTAGTGCAAAGTCACTGATGAAAAAACACTTAACACCACGCAGACATCTAAATGCTTTACAATATTTAGTACAGATAGATGCATTTGATGATGCTGAGGAGGGAAATAGTTTAATTTCACTGGTTTTAGATAGAAAGAAAGACAAGTCTTGCCTCACATCTTCAGACTCTAGTGAGTCTGAGAGTGAAACTCAAGAATAGTGTCAAGGAAAGAAATAAAACACCTATCTAAATTAATCTGGCCAGACGTTTTTGTATTTACATTTTTCACCAAAAGGTCACTTTTTAATCACATAAATTACAGGTCCTATGCTAGTATATTACCATATATATATATATATATATATATATATATATATATATATATATATATATATATATATATATATATATATATATATATATATATATATATATATATATATATATACACATTTGTATCCTTGATGGTAATTACACACTGAACCTGTTTCCACAGTGCTAAAATGTATGTATGTATGTATGTATGTATGTATGTATGTATGTATGTATGTATGTATGTATACATATGTGTGTGTGTGTAAGTGTGTGTGTGTGTGAACAACTTGGAGTATATAAGAGTAATTCAGGGTGTATCAAATTAATCTTGAGTAGTGTTTTTATGCTTCACTAAATAGGTACATACAAACGTACACACTTCCATTTTAATACATAAATGAAAGTGTAGACATTCAATATTAAAGGCGATATCAAATGCTATCTCATGCAATGCTAAATTTTCTAACATATAAATTTTTTTCAATGACAAAATATTTCGCGCCCCCCCTTTCAAACCATGAGAATTTTCATGGCCCCCCTTCAAGCCTCCCATTTTTTTCATGCCCCCCCCCCCAATTTCTCCCCAGGCCCCCCCCCCCTGCCGTAAATTCTGTCCGATCCCTAAGCTCTATCTGTTTTTGTCCGATTTCTTATTCGTTAATATTGGCGTTGAAACACATAAACTACCTTGCACAAACGTTTCAGAGCATGTCATGTAAACACTTGGGTGTTACACAATCAATACTTCATTTATATTCTACTTGGGAATAAAAGTTGAAAGTTCCGTTATGGTAATCTTTATTGGTTGTTTATAAAAGAAGTTAATCCAAACTGTTCTACTCTTCAATATAAAGAGATTAACACACATTTTATACTTCCTATTTCGGACACCATATGTCACTGACACTACAAATCGCCATACCTCTATATCTGCAATAATGATGCAACTATACAAATGTTACAGATAATACCAGTTTTTGTGAAATGCAAAGCTGATTTAAAACATACATCACCTTTAGCTTTTCGAAGCTGTGACATTAACTTACTTACATGCTATTAATACCCTACATATTGTCTTAATAGAGCTAAAACGTTGAGATCTTAACTTTATAAAAATGAAATTTGCCACTAACCTCATGCTATAATACATACCAATTACCTATAAAGACTGTCGTTTTTATTTTTTTCCTTCCTTTCTTTCTGTCTGTCTGTCTGTCTGTCTGTCTGTCTGTCTGTCTGTCTGTCTGTCTGTCTGTCTGTCTGTCTGTCTGTCTATCTGTCTGTCTGTCTGTCTGTCTGTCTGTCTGTCTGTCTGTCTGTCTGTCTGTCTGTCTGTCTGTCTGTCTGATCTGCCATATACAATGCACACATATAATTTTACAAGTATACAATACAATTGAGGCAGTGCCTCAAATGCTAAAAATGTGTCCCTTTCAAAACATCTTAAAAAAATAACTTCACCCAACTCTTGGACACATTTATACACAAATTCAAATGTAAAAGGACTCACCATGTTAAGTACACATGTGTCTCTGCCACACATTACAATGATGGGCATCTGTGACATATACTTTACACCATGAGTATCCTGAACAACATCAGAACTTTCTAATTATAACTTTTAGGACATTACAAAACAAACTACTTGAGTTGTGAGTCATATACGTACCTTATTGTAGACAGTTCGTCCAAGTGTATCGCCATGTCGCTGGGGGTTAGTAAATTCTGTAGTATTTATATGCCTGCTGTCAGTTCGATGTATTCCATAGTCCTGCAAATAAATACAATTAAACAGGTAATGAATACCGTTAGAATTCGAAATTGGCAGGAGAATCAGAATCAAGCAATGCTTAGATTATATAACCTAAGTTAATATAATAATACATACGTTTATGGACGGGTCAGTTTATTCGAGGGGCGGGGGAAGCTTTGGATTGATAGAGGTTACCATGTTTTGGAAATTGGCAGGGAGGATCATTCTGTTCTGAACATTTTGGAAGGAGGGGGTGGAAATCAAAGGAGAGGTGATTATTATTTTGGATTGTTATGAAAAAATCTCATTCCTGCAATGACATGACCTTATCTAAGCTGTGGTATTTGTTTATGTCCTTTTATATACCTATTATTCTTTAACATTACTTCACCTAAAGTGGCGGTGAAATAAAGTTAAACGTCTACACATATACACATATAACGTAACACAAAAGTCGTGTAAATACTCGAGTGTTACACAATCAAAACTTCACTTATGTTGCATCTGGGGATAAAAGTTGAAAGTTCCGTTATGGTAATCTTTATTGGTTGTTTATAAACGAAGTTAATCCAAACTGTTCTACTCTTCAATATAAAGAGATTAACACACATTTTATAGTTCCTATTTCGGACACCATATGTCACTGACACTACAAATCGCCATACCTCTATATCTGCAATAATGATGCAACTATACAAATGTTACAGATAATACCAGTTTTTGTGAAATGCAAAGCTGATTTAAAACATACATCACCTTTAGCTTTTCGAAACTGTGACATTAACTTACTTACATGCTATTAATACCCTACAAATTGTCTTAATAGAGCTAAAACGTCCAGATCTCAACTTTATAAAAATGAAATTTGCCACTAACCTCATGCTATAATACATACCCATTACCTATAAAGACTGTCGTTTTAATTTTTTTCCTTTCTGTCTGTCTGTCTGTCTGTCTGTCTGTCTGTCTGTCTGTCTGTCTGTCTGTCTGTCTGTCTGTCTGTCTGTCTGCCTGTCTGTCTGTCTGTCTGTCTGTCTGTCTGTCTGATCTGCCATATACAATGCACACATATAATATCACAAATATACAATACAATTGAGGCAGTGCCTCAAATGCCAAAAATGTGCCCCTTTCAAAACATGTCATATCTTAATAAAATAACTTCACCCAACAGTTGGACACATTTATACACAAATTCAAATGTAAAAGGACTCACCATGTTAAGTACACATGTGTCTCTGCCACACATTACAATGATGGACATCTGTGACATATACTTTACACCATGAGTATCATGAACAACATCAGAACTTTCTAATTATAACTTTTAGGACGTTACAAAACAAACTACTTGAGTTGTTCGTCATATACGTACCTTATTGTAGACAGTTTGTCCAAGTGTATCGCCATGTCGCTGGGGGTTAGTAAATTCTGTAGTATTTCTATGCCTGCTGTCAGTTTGATGTATTCCATAGTCCTGCAAAAATACAATTAAACAGGTAATGAATAGCGTTAGAATTCGAAGTTGGCAAGAGAATCAGAATCAAGCAATGCTTAGATTATATAACCTAAGTTAATATAATAATACATACGTTTATGGACGGGTCAGTTTATTCGAGGGGCGGGGGAAGCTTTGGAATGATAGAGGTTACCATGTTTTGGAAATTGGCAGGGAGGATCATTCTGTTCTGAACATTTTGGAAGGAGGGGGTGGAAATTAAAGGAGAGGTGATTATTATTTTGGATTGTTATGAAAAAATCTCATTCCTGCAATGACATGACCTTATCTAAGCTGTGGTATTTGTTTATGTCCTTTTTTATACCTAATATTCTTTAACATTACTTCACCTAAAGTGGCGGTGAAATAAAGTTAAACGTCTACACATATACACATATAACGTAACACAAAAGTCGTGTAAATACTCGAGTGTTACACAATCAAAACTTCACTTATGTTGCATCTGGGGATAAAAGTTGAAAGTTGGTTATGGTAATCTTTATTGGTTGTTTATAAAAGAAGTTAATCCAAACTGTTCTACTCTTCAATATAAAGAGATTAACACACATTTTATAGTTCCTATTTCGGACACCATATGTCACTGACACTACAAATCGCCATACCTCTATATCTGCAATAATGATGCAACTATACAAATGTTACAGATAATACCAGTTTTTGTGAAATGCAAAGCTGATTTAAAACATACATATCACCTTCAGCTTTTCGAAGCTGTGACATTAACTTACTTACATGCTATTAATACCCTACAAATTGTCTTAATAGAGCTAAAACGTCGCGATCTTAACTTTATAAAAATGAAATTTGCCACTAACCTCATGCTATAATACATACCCATTACCTATAAAGACTGTCGTTTTTATTTTTTTGGTCCTTCCTGTCTGTCTGTCTGTCTGTCTGTCTGTCTGTCTGTCTGTCTGTCTGTCTGTCTGTCTGTCTGTCTGTCTGTCTGTCTGTCTGTCTGATCTGCCATATACAATGCACACATATAATTTTACAAATATACAATACAATTGAGGCAGTGCCTCAAATGCTAAAAATGTGTCCCTTTCAAAACATGTCATATCTTAATAAAATAACTTCACCCAACTCTTGGACACATTTATACACAAATTCAAATGTAAAAGGACTCACCATGTTAAGTACACATGTGTCTCTGCCACACATTACAATGATGGACATCTGTGACATATACTTTACACCATGAGTATCCTGAACAACATCAGAACTTTCTAATTATAACTTTTAGGACGTTACAAAACAGAATACTTGAGTTGTTCGTCATATACGTACCTTATTGTAGACAGTTTGTCCAAGTGTATCGCCATGTCGCTGGGGGTTAGTAAATTCTGTAGTATTTCTATGCCTGCTGTCAGTTTGATGTATTCCATAGTCCTGCAAAAATACAATTAAACAGGTAATGAATAGCGTTAGAATTCGAAGTTGGCAAGAGAATCAGAATCAAGCAATGCTTAGATTATATAACCTAAGTTAATATAATAATACATACGTTTATGGACGGGTCAGTTTATTCGAGGGGCGGGGGAAGCTTTGGAATGATAGAGGTTACCATGTTTTGGAAATTGGCAGGGAGGATCATTCTGTTCTGAATATTTTGGAAGGAGGGGGTGGAAATTAAAGGAGAGGTGATTATTATTTTGGATTGTTATGAAAAAATCTCATTCCTGCAATGACATGACCTTATCTAAGCTGTGGTATTTGTTTATGTCCTTTTTTATACCTAATATTCTTTAACATTACTTCACCTAAAGTGGCGGTGAAATAAAGTTAAACGTCTACACATATACACATATAACGTAACACAAAAGTCGTGTAAATACTCGAGTGTTACACAATCAAAACTTCACTTATGTTGCATCTGGGGATAAAAGTTGAAAGTTCCGTTATGGTAATCTTTATTGGTTGTTTATAAAAGAAGTTAATCCAAACTGTTCTACTCTTCAATATAAAGAGATTAACACACATTTTATAGTTCCTATTTCGGACACCATATGTCACTGACACTACAAATCGCCATACCTCTATATCTGCAATAATGATGCAACTATACAAATGTTACTGATAATACCAGTTTTTGTGAAATGCAAAGCTGATTTAAAACATACATATCACCTTTAGCTTTTCGAAGCTGTGACATTAACTTACTTACATGCTATTAATACCCTACAAATTGTCTTAATAGAGCTAAAACGTCGCGATCTTAACTTTATAAAAATGAAATTTGCCACTAACCTCATGCTATAATACATACCCATTACCTATAAAGACTGTCGTTTTTATTTTTTTGGTCCTTCCTTTCTTTCTGTCTGTCTGTCTGTCTGTCTGTCTGTCTGTCTGTCTGTCTGTCTGTCTGTCTGTCTGTCTGTCTGTCTGTCTGTCTGTCTGTCTGTCTGATCTGCCATATTCAATGCACACATATAATTTCGCAAATATACAATACAATTGAGGTAGTGCCTCAAAGGAAAAAAAATAAGTTCCTTTCAAAACATGTCATATCTTAATAAAATAACTTCACCCAACTCTTGGACACATTTATACACAAATTCAAATGTAAAAGGACTCGCCATGTTAAGTACACATGTGTCTCTGCCACACATTACAATGATGGACATCTGTGACATATACTTTACACCATGAGTATCCTGAACAACATCAGAACTTTCTAATTATAACTTTTAGGACGTTACAAAACAAACTACTTGAGTTGTGAGTCATATACGTACCTTATTGTAGACAGTTCGTCCAAGTGTATCCCCATGTCGCTGGGGGTTAGTAAATTCTGTAGTATTTCTATGCCTGCTGTCAGTTTGATGTATTCCATAGTCCTGCAAAAATACAATTAAACAGGTAATGAATAGCGTTAGAATTCGAAGTTGGCAGGAGATTCAGAATCAAGCAATGCTTAGATTATATAACCTAAGTTAATATAATAATACATACGTTTATGGACGGGTCAGTTTATTCGAGGGGCGGGGGAAGCTTTGGAATGATAGAGGTTACCATGTTTTGGAAATTGGCAGGGAGGATCATTCTGTTCTGAACATTTTGGAAGGAGGGGGTGGAAATTAAAGGAGAGGTGATTATTATTTTGGATTGTTATGAAAAAATCTCATTCCTGCAATGACATGACCTTATCTAAGCTGTGGTATTTGTTTATGTCCTTTTTTATACCTAATATTCTTTAACATTACTTCACCTAAAGTGGCGGTGAAATAAAGTTAAACGTCTACACATATACACATATAACGTAACACAAAAGTCGTGTAAATACTCGAGTGTTACACAATCAAAACTTCACTTATGTTGCATCTGGGGATAAAAGTTGAAAGTTGGTTATGGTAATCTTTATTGGTTGTTTATAAAAGAAGTTAATCCAAACTGTTCTACTCTTCAATATAAAGAGATTAACACACATTTTATAGTTCCTATTTCGGACACCATATGTCACTGACACTACAAATCGCCATACCTCTATATCTGCAATAATGATGCAACTATACAAATGTTACAGATAATACCAGTTTTTGTGAAATGCAAAGCTGATTTAAAACATACATATCACCTTCAGCTTTTCGAAGCTGTGACATTAACTTACTTACATGCTATTAATACCCTACAAATTGTCTTAATAGAGCTAAAACGTCGCGATCTTAACTTTATAAAAATGAAATTTGCCACTAACCTCATGCTATAATACATACCCATTACCTATAAAGACTGTCGTTTTTATTTTTTTGGTCCTTCCTGTCTGTCTGTCTGTCTGTCTGTCTGTCTGTCTGTCTGTCTGTCTGTCTGTCTGTCTGTCTGTCTGTCTGTCTGTCTGTCTGATCTGCCATATACAATGCACACATATAATTTTACAAATATACAATACAATTGAGGCAGTGCCTCAAATGCTAAAAATGTGTCCCTTTCAAAACATGTCATATCTTAATAAAATAACTTCACCCAACTCTTGGACACATTTATACACAAATTCAAATGTAAAAGGACTCACCATGTTAAGTACACATGTGTCTCTGCCACACATTACAATGATGGACATCTGTGACATATACTTTACACCATGAGTATCCTGAACAACATCAGAACTTTCTAATTATAACTTTTAGGACGTTACAAAACAGAATACTTGAGTTGTTCGTCATATACGTACCTTATTGTAGACAGTTTGTCCAAGTGTATCGCCATGTCGCTGGGGGTTAGTAAATTCTGTAGTATTTCTATGCCTGCTGTCAGTTTGATGTATTCCATAGTCCTGCAAAAATACAATTAAACAGGTAATGAATAGCGTTAGAATTCGAAGTTGGCAAGAGAATCAGAATCAAGCAATGCTTAGATTATATAACCTAAGTTAATATAATAATACATACGTTTATGGACGGGTCAGTTTATTCGAGGGGCGGGGGAAGCTTTGGAATGATAGAGGTTACCATGTTTTGGAAATTGGCAGGGAGGATCATTCTGTTCTGAATATTTTGGAAGGAGGGGGTGGAAATTAAAGGAGAGGTGATTATTATTTTGGATTGTTATGAAAAAATCTCATTCCTGCAATGACATGACCTTATCTAAGCTGTGGTATTTGTTTATGTCCTTTTTTATACCTAATATTCTTTAACATTACTTCACCTAAAGTGGCGGTGAAATAAAGTTAAACGTCTACACATATACACATATAACGTAACACAAAAGTCGTGTAAATACTCGAGTGTTACACAATCAAAACTTCACTTATGTTGCATCTGGGGATAAAAGTTGAAAGTTCCGTTATGGTAATCTTTATTGGTTGTTTATAAAAGAAGTTAATCCAAACTGTTCTACTCTTCAATATAAAGAGATTAACACACATTTTATAGTTCCTATTTCGGACACCATATGTCACTGACACTACAAATCGCCATACCTCTATATCTGCAATAATGATGCAACTATACAAATGTTACTGATAATACCAGTTTTTGTGAAATGCAAAGCTGATTTAAAACATACATATCACCTTTAGCTTTTCGAAGCTGTGACATTAACTTACTTACATGCTATTAATACCCTACAAATTGTCTTAATAGAGCTAAAACGTCGCGATCTTAACTTTATAAAAATGAAATTTGCCACTAACCTCATGCTATAATACATACCCATTACCTATAAAGACTGTCGTTTTTATTTTTTTGGTCCTTCCTTTCTTTCTGTCTGTCTGTCTGTCTGTCTGTCTGTCTGTCTGTCTGTCTGTCTGTCTGTCTGTCTGTCTGTCTGTCTGTCTGTCTGTCTGTCTGTCTGTCTGTCTGTCTGTCTGTCTGATCTGCCATATTCAATGCACACATATAATTTCGCAAATATACAATACAATTGAGGTAGTGCCTCAAAGGAAAAAAAATAAGTTCCTTTCAAAACATGTCATATCTTAATAAAATAACTTCACCCAACTCTTGGACACATTTATACACAAATTCAAATGTAAAAGGACTCGCCATGTTAAGTACACATGTGTCTCTGCCACACATTACAATGATGGACATCTGTGACATATACTTTACACCATGAGTATCCTGAACAACATCAGAACTTTCTAATTATAACTTTTGGGACGTTACAAAACAAACTACTTGAGTTGTGAGTCATATACGTACCTTATTGTAGACAGTTCGTCCAAGTGTATCCCCATGTCGCTGGGGGTTAGTAAATTCTGTAGTATTTCTATGCCTGCTGTCAGTTTGATGTATTCCATAGTCCTGCAAAAATACAATTAAACAGGTAATGAATAGCGTTAGAATTCGAAGTTGGCAGGAGATTCAGAATCAAGCAATGCTTAGATTATATAACCTAAGTCATTATAATAGTATATACGTTTATGGACGGGTCAGTTTATTCGAGGGGCGGGGGAAGCTTTGGATTGATAGAGGTTACCATGTTTTGGAAATTGGCAGGGAGGATCATTCTGTTCTGAACATTTTGGAAGGAGGGGGTGGAAATTAAAGGAGAGGTGATTATTATTTTGGATTGTTATGAAAAAATCTCATTCCTGCAATGACATGACCTTATCTAAGCTGTTGTATTTGTTTATGTCCTATTTTTTACCTAATATTCTTTAACATTACTTCACCTAAAGTGGCGGTGAAATAAAGTTAAACGTCTACACATATACACATATAACGTAACACAAAAGTCGTGTAAATACTCGAGTGTTACACAATCAAAACTTCACTTATGTTGCATCTGGGGAAAAAAGTTGAAAGTTCCATTATTTAAATCTTCATAGACTGTGTAAAATAGAAGTTAATATAAAGTATTGTACCTTTCATTATAAAGAGGTTAGTACACGTTCTAATTCAAACATTACATATTATTGACACTACAAATCGCCATATCTCATCAAATTAGACAATATGGGCACCTAAAATTCTCTAACATGCCAAACAAAGTGTCTTTATTATATCTGCAATAATGATGCCACTATACCAATGCTACGGATGGTACCCTTACTGTATGTGACATGCGAAAGTGATTTAAAACATACATTAACTGTAGCTTTATCGAAGCTGAGACATTATCTAACATGCTATTAACAACCTACAATTTGTCGTGATAGAGCTAAAATATATCCAGATGTGTTAGGTAGAGCCCCCTACCCCACTCATGATTCCTTCACCCCATATTAATGGGAGGCACTCAGTCAACCAACAATCAGATGCATCAAGTTGACCTTTAGCTGTCCCGATGTTATTACACTTTTTATTGAGCATTTTAACCCTATATATAAAACTGTATTGCTAATTTTAGATAGTACTGCTTAGATTATATAACCTAAGTTAATATAATACATATAATTATGGGGCGGTCTGTTTCTTCTAAGGGGTGGGGTAGCTTTGGATTGATTAAGGAAGAGGGTCATCATGTTGATGAAATTGGCAGTAGGGGAAGGGGTTATCCTGTTCTGAATATTTTGGAAGATGGGGGTGATGGGGGGGGGGGGTTTAAATGTTTTGGATTGTGATGAAAGAAAAACTAACTTCTGCATTGACAAAACGTCCAGATCTGCTCTTTATAAAACCCCACTGCCAAAGAAATTTGCCACTAACCTCATACTATAATAAATGCTCATTGTCTTTATAAAGACTGTCGTTTTTGTCTTTTTCCTTATCCCTGTCTGTCTGTCTGTCTGTCTGTCTGACTGACTGTCTGTCTGTCTGTCTGGCTGGCTGTCTCTCTTTATATATTCATTTATTACATAAATTAGGAGGTCGTTAGGGACATTACAAAACAGAGTACTTGAGTTGTGAGTCATATACGTACTTTATTGTAGACAGTCCGTTTATGTGTATCGCCCTGTCCCTGGGGGTAAGTCAATTCTGTCGTATTTGTATGCCTGCTGTCAGTTTGATTTATTCCATAGTCCTGCAAAAATACAATCAAACAGGTAATGAATAGCGTTAGAATGCGAAATTGGCAACAGAGTCAGAATCAAGCAATGCTAAGTTTATATAATGTAAATCAATGTAATACATACATTTAGGGGGTGAGCTTTGGATTGATAGGGGTCACCTTGTTTTAGAAATTGGTAGGGGGATCATCCTGTTCTGAATATTTTGGAAGGTGGCATGGGAAGGGGGGGGGGTTCATAGTTTGGATTGTGATGGAAGAATAACTCATTTCAGTAATGGGTCGACATGACCTTACTTAGCTTTGGATTGATTGGGGTCACCCTTTTTTGAAATTGGCAGTGTGGGGGTGGGGGTGGGGGGGGGTGGGGTGGGGTGGGGGAGGGGTCATTGTTTTGGATTGTGATCGAAGGACAGCTCATTTCTGCATTGGCATGATCTTATCTACGCTCTATTTGTTTTTGTCCAATTTGTTAGCTATATTCCTTAATATTACTTCACCTAGTGTAAAGTTGAAACATAACGTACATATACAAGTACACGTACGCGTTCAAGTCATGTAAATACTCGGATGTTACACAATCAATACTTCACTTATGTTGCACTTGGGGATAAAAGTTGAAAGTTCCGCTATGGTAATCTTTATTGGTTGTTTATAAAAGAAGTTAATCCAACCTGTTCTACTCTTCAATATAAAGAGATTAACACACATCGTATACTCTCTATTTCGGACACCATATGTCACTGACACCACAGGGTAAAGGACAAATGATCAATTTTGTACTCGCGATTTTCCGGATTTCTAATATTATTTTCTGTATATTTCAAATACAGTTTTAAATACTGTTTCCCCTTACTGTTTTTTTCTATTTCCTACCTGATATCAATGTCTTATCTGAGTTTATCAGCTTTACATTAATTAGTAGCTTGCTAGAACAAACTCACTATTTGCCCAAATTAACGCATTATGCCGTGAGTGTAAACATCTACTGATCCGACTAAATGGTAATACACGGATTTGCCATTTAGTTGGATCAGTAGATATTTACACTCACGGCATAATGCGTTAATTTGGGCAAATAGTTCAGTTTGTTCTAGCAAGCTACTAATTAATGCAAAGCTGATAAACTCAGATAAGACATTGATATCAGGTAGGAAATAGAAGAAAAAAAAACAGTAAGAGGAAACAGTATATAAAACGTTATTTGAAATATACAGAAAATAATATTAGAAATCCGGAAAATCGCGAGTACAAAATTGATCATTGGTCTTTTACCTTGTGCTGACACTACAAATCGCCATACCTCTATATCTGCAATAATGATGCAACTATACAAATGTTACGAATAATACCAGTTTTTGTGAAATGCAACGCTGATTTAAAACACACATCAACTTTAGCTTTTCGAAGCTGTGACATTACCTTACATGCTATTAATACCCTACAAATTGTCTTAATAGAGCTAAACTGTCGAGATCTGCTCTTTATAAAAATGACATTGCGAATGAAATTTGCCACTAATCTCATGCTATAATACATACCCATTACCTATAAAAACTGTCGTTTTTATTTTTCTTTCTTTCTTTCTTTCTTTCTTTCTTTCTTTCTTTCTTTCTTTCTTTCTTTCTTTCTTTCTTTCTTTCTTTCTTTATGTCTGTCTGTCTGTCTGTCTGTCTGTCTGTCTGTCTGTCTGTCTGTCTGTCTGTCTGCCATATACAATGCACACATATAATTTCACAAATATACAATACAATTGAGGCAGTGTCTCAAATGCCAAAAATGTGTCCCTTTCAAAACATGTCATATCATAACAAAATCATTTCACCCAACTCTTGGATACATTTATACACAAATTCAAATGTAAAAGGATTCACCATGTTAAGTACACATGTGTCTCTGCCACACATTACAATGATGGGCATCTGTGACAAATACTTTACACCTTACATACTTTTCTAATCATAACTTTTAGGACATTACAAAACAAACTACTTGAGTTGTGAGTCATATACATACCTTATTGTAGACAGTCCGTCCAAGTGTATCGCCCTGTCCCTTGGGGTAAGTAAATTCTGGCGTATTTGTATGTCTGCTGTCAGTTCGATGTATTCCATAGTCCTGCAAATAAATACAATTAAACAGGTAATGAATAGCGTTAGAATTCGAAGTTGGCAACAGAATCATAAGCAAGCACTGCATAGATTATATAAACTATGTTAATATAATAATACATACATTTATGGACGGGTCGGTTTCTTCAAGGGGCGGTAAAAGCTTTTGATTGATAGAGGTCACTTCCGTTTTGGAAATTGGCAGGGGGGGGGTTATCATGTTCTGATTATTTTGGAAGGTGGGGTGGGAGGAGGATTTGGTTATTGTTTTGAGTTTTTATGACAAAAACCTCATTTCTGCAATGGCATGACCTTATCTAAGCTGTGGCATTTGTGTATGTCCTATTTCTTACCTATATTCTTTAACATTGTTACAGAACATGTCATGTAATATTCGGGTGTTACACAATCAATACATATGTTGCACTTGGGGATATAAGTTGAACCTTGGAGGAATTATACTGTCAGTATAATTCCTCCAAGGTTGAACGTTCCATTATTGTTATCTTCATAGATTGTGTATAATCTATAATATAATCTAAATTCTATTCACATTCTAATTCGGACATTACATATTATTGACACTACAAATCGCCATATGTCATCAAATTAGACATATGGGCACCTAAAGTTCTCTAGCTTACCAAGCAAAGTATCTTTACTATATTTGCCATTATGATGCCACTATATCAATGCTACGGATGGTACCATGTATGTGACATGCGAAACTGATTTAAAACATACATATATTTTATTTTATTTTTATTTATTTGAGATGTCTACAGGATTACCCCATTTACAGACACTCTGAAATTGGAAAGACTAAAATTCATACAATATTCACAAAACTAGTAAAAATAGAAATAAGATAAATTAAAAGAAGATAAAAATTACCGAATTTGCGTTAAATTCACACATCAACTATTTCATTTAGAACATATTTTCTAAAAGTACTGAGACTTGAAAATATGTCAGTGTTTCGCAAGGTATTGATAAAATTGAAGGTACTAGGTAAAAACGAGTTTTCCTTTGAGTAGAACTAAAACGTGCCATTTTAAATGTGTAGTGGGAACGGAGATTCCTGGAGGGCATATGAAACGGAACATTGGCAACAATATACTTTGAGTTAAAAGAGCCATTTAAGCATTTATATAGAAAGACTGCATCCAGCAATTTCCTACGAGATTGAAAGCTTTGAATATTAAAATACTGACAAAGATTACTGTAATCGAGGTTTTCTCCTTTACCAGGGAACGATTTTCCAAAATAAAGGTAGTTGAGGAATTTATGCTGGACTCTTTCAATTTTAGTGATTTGAATACTTCTGATGGGGTGACCAAACTTGTGGGCAATACTCTAGTTGACACCGTACAAGCGATTTATATAAATTAATAATACAAGAACTGTCATGGAAATACTTGCAGGTACGCTTTATCAAACCAACTAGCCTGTAAGCCTTTTTGACGATGTCCTCAATGTGTAACTCCCAGCTTAAATTAGTTGACAACGCCAAGATCTTTGACTTGGTTTACACGGTCGATTTTGATACCGTTAATCGTATATTTATGAGAGATGACAGTCTTCTTCCTACTGAAAGTAATCACTTTGCATTTTTTGAAATTAAGTTTGAGGTGCCACAGTTTGGACCACTCAGAAAAGTGTAGTCTAAAACAGTCTAGATCATTAAAAATTTTCGTAAAAATCTTGGAGTCGTCTGCATACAGCAAACACTCAGACGACTTAAGAATATCAGGAAAATCGTTAATATACATACTAAAAAGAAGCGGACCCAAGATAGAACCCTGAGGTACACCTGATATAACCTTTCACCATGTAGACGAGGTACCTCCAATGACAACACGCTGTTGTCGGTTATTTATATAAGAACGAAACCATTCAAGAAGGCATCCACTAATACCATAGGATTTCAACTTGTGTATGAGAAACAGATGGTTAACAGAATCAAATGCTTTCGAATAATCAAAGTACAGCGAATCCACCTGTCTGCCTTTATCCAGTTCACCACTCATAAACATTAACTTTAGCTTTTCGAAGCTGTGACATTACCTAAGGGACCGGTCAGTTTCTTCGGCCTGGGGGGGGGGGTTGGATTGGTAGGGGGGGTCACCCTGTTTTTGAAATTGGCAGTAGGGGGGGTCATGCTGTTTTGAAAATTGTGGATAAGGGGGGGTCATTGTGTTTTAAATTGTGATGGAAGAAAAAAATCCTTTCTACAATAGCATATAGCCTTGTCTGAAATGTGGTACATGTCAATATTTGTTCTTGTCCCTGTTTCTTACATGAATTCTTTAATATTACTTATTAGTTCAAACATAACTATAAATATACATATGCATGTATTACCTAGCTACCACACTAGTTACAGAACATGTCATGTAAATGCTTGGCTCTTTCACAATCAATGCTTCACTTATATTGCAGTTTGGGGCAAAAGTGAACTTGTGACTTGAAGGTTTCGTAATGGCAATTTTCATAGATAGTTTATAAATGAAGTTAATCTAAATTGTTCTACTCGTCATGTTATTGACACTACAAATCACCACATCTCATCAGATTCCAGTTTCTATTATACACTAGGTATGACCACCTAAAGTTCTCTAACATATCGGTGACTTTATTATACATATATTAATGCCCCAATACTAATGTTACATGTCTATTTTATGTGATATAGGAAACTAATTTAAAATGTACATTTAGGTTAGCTTTTCAGAGCTTGGAAATATTACCTCAAAGGTTATGAATAACCTAAACATTGCCTTAGTATCTCAAGCAAAAAACTTGGGAAAACCCCAAGGACTTCCTCACCCCCAGAGGTCACTCATGCATTCAATCAATAATCAGATGCACCAGCAACCTTTTTACTGTCATAATGGTATTAAACCTTTCTTAAATATTTTCACCCTATTCTAATTTGAGATGATATTGTCTTTTCAAGATGTGAAATGTTTGCCAAGATAGTCTAAAATTGCCTTAATCTCCAAATCTCCCCTACCAATGATACTGCCATTAGATGTGCTGACCTACATGTATATAATGGTGCCATTTAACTTTTTAGAACATATTTCAACCCTTAGTGTAAGTTATAAAGAATAGTTTCTGATACTTGCTGTCTTGTAAAGCATGGATTAAGTTATTGCTTGAAGGGTCTAAATAGCGTAAATATTGGCTATAAGAGTAAAAATCCTTCAGGGCTTCTAGAGGGAGACCCCCTCAGACCCCCCACATGATGTGGACATATCCCAGTCTCAAGCTCTTCCCCTCTTACTGTCAAGATGCTATCAAAGTATATTTCAAAAGTATTTCAACCCTATGTAGTTGTTTTTTACATGTTGGTGTTGTCTTGTAAGGCTTGGAAATTATTGTCTGAAAGGGTCTGAATAGTCTCAAAATTGACTTTTCAGGGAAAAAAACTCCAGGGCTTCTAGGAGGAGACCCCCTAGGACCCCCCATGAGGTTTACACATCCCAGTCTCAAGATCTCTCCCCTACCTCTTACTGTCAAGATCCTATCGATAAGATACATAAGACACTTTGTTATTATAAATGTATGTAAAAGACACACACCATTTTAAAGGTGATTCAAAATGCTCACAATCACTATTGCTATTTTGCTAGACGACATGTTGTGAAATGTATACTGGTTTTAAAACTTTAAAAAAGCGTCGGCAAACACCTTAAAATGACCATTTTTCAGTCAGTTAACATCGGATTTACTTCGAGAGTTTTCGGGTATTTCCGGTCCCACCTAGACCACGGGATTTTATGACGTTATAGAGAGACATCGTTAGCACGTAGCCTATGACGAGCGTAGTCAACAGGTGAATAAAACTCAACAGCATTGTGAAAAAATACATTGCCGGTGGTTGTAATAGACATCAGTAAACAAAAACTACAGTCTACATGTCTTATTAACCAACATTTACTGATATTTACTCACATTTCCTGACTAATTGTCAGTGTCTGTGGGTATAAATGCTAAAATATTTTGTCCCCATATTATGGAAAAATAAATCAAAACGGCTAGACTAGATATACTTAAACACTTGTAATGTCGGGTGGTTCACATTCAATGACTTTTATTTATCTGATTTTTTATCATTTACTTAGAAGCGTCGTGACGCATCTAATTAAGCCGGGTCGACGGCATCTTGAGGACGGCATCTTTTAGCCTACTATACGCACTCGTACTCGCGTCGCCATTTATTTCATCTCGAATAAATATACCAGGTATTAGAATACCGTACCCATGGATGGGAAACTTCAAGAAGGCATATCAGGACATGCAGTACCACAATATATTTGTTGGTCGATCCCATAGTACACTAATTGATTCAATTTGCTCCAAGCATATGGAATCACACTCCGAGCCTTGCATGTAAATGGAACTGTACATGTGGCCGACCTAATTTTGTTGTCCATATATAAAATGAGAGTGACCTGTAAATGTTTCACAGTTTTCGTTGTGGTCTTGTATTGTCACATGTTTGGCTTGTGAACTCAAGTTTGCATCTATCAATTTCTGCCAGGGCTGTCTAGGGCGTGATACTCTAGTCCGAGTCTGAGACCCATGTAAAACCTCTGAAACTCGAAGTCGGATTAAACAGACGTAGGGCTCATCGACGTGTTGGGGACTCGAATTACTGCGTGTTTTTACCATGGTGTACATGTGATTATTATAGATTTGATCATCGGTAGGTGGGTAGTGTTGTCAAGTTTTGTTTTGCAGGCAGTCACCGCGGTCGCAGCAGTATATATACGTAAGATAGTTTCGGGAGTTCCGCCGATCAAAGCTGAAGACAATGAAGTAGTGTATGTACGTATGGACTCGGAGAGCACATTCGGGTTGAATTTACCCACGTCCATATTTATTAATTAGATATATTGCAAAAGTCATACAGAAATAATGTCTCTAACGTCAAACCAAACATTGAGAAATTGGACCGAAGCGAAAGTGTCTAATATCTAGTTGCAGACTTTCCCGATAACCATGTGCTGGGGTCACGACCTTGATTGCCGACGTCAATATTGTCCAATCATATATAATATCATGAACACATCGCGATATTTGATTCGTTGGTTTCCTAAACTGTATACTTCGAATACCATGATTCGTTACAGCATTCTTCCATTGAATATTAAATAGGCTTGTTGTATGAAGTGATATCGCAACAAGGGAAACCATACAATTTTCTTCCAGACGAGTTGCTAAAGTCATATAAATGACAACACGAAACTCACGAAATTTCGTAATTCTTTACAATTTTTATTGCTGATAATATGGGTATTCTAATAGCTAGTATATCTATTCGAGATGAAATATGTTTACTTTGTTACTAAATGTGCCGTTCAAAAGGCGACATCAGCGAGTACAAGTATAGTAGGCTAAAATATGCGATCGATGTGTCTTGTGTGTTGATGGTATTGTGATGCTTCTTATCGGCAAATAATAAAACATAAGATAAATAAAAGTCACTGAATGTGAAACACGCGACATTACAAGTGTTTATGTATATCTAGTCTAGCCGTTTTGATTTATTTTTCCATATAATATGGGGCCATAATATTTTAGCATTTATACCCACAGACACTGACAATTAGTCAGAAAGTGTGAGTAAATATCAGTAAATGTTGGTTAATAAGACATGTAGACTGTAGTTTTTGTTTACTGATGTCTATTACAACCACCGGCAATGTATTTTTTTTACAATGCTGTTGAGTTTTATTCACCTGTTGACTACGCTCGTCATAGGCTACGTGCTAACGATGTCTCTCTATAACGTCATAAAATCCCGTGGTCTGGGTGGGACCGGAAATACCCGAAAACTCTCGAAGTAAATCCGATGTTAACTGACTGAAAAATGGTAATTTTAAGGTGTTTGCCGACGCTTTTTTTTAAAGTTTTAAAACCAGTATACATTTCACAAACATGTCTAGCAAAATAGCAATAGTGAATGTGAGCATTTTGAATCACCTTTAAGCATGTATGTTTGTAGAATATTACTAACAATTATTAGTAATGCAAACGAAACATACTAGATAAATGTTACACCATCGGACACGTGCGCCTTGTTTTTTCTATGTATGTACAAGTAATAAAATTTATATCTTCCATTCTTTAGGCATTCCCTATTACTTGAAATCATTAATGGGGCAATTTAATCATTACAAGTAAAGGATACATCAACAAGATTTACACAATACGCATGCTTTGGTATTGTCGATGTAGGTACAAATCTTTATGATAGTTGAAGTTGAATTCGTACAATATTATCGTAGAGATTAGTGAACATCATGTAACTAACTAAATTTGGATTTATATTAAATCCTGTAGTTAACTTTTCTTACCAACTGCATAATCAATAGTTTCCTTGCAGCATCTTTCATCCTTTTCTTTTCATAATTGACGTCTATATCATCCAAATTGACACGGTAGGTGTCAATATCGTTTACTGCACGGTTTGATCTTGATTGCTATATAGAAAAATGAGAGCATCATTACCATCGATTCACATATTTCTCTTTGCCTGTTACGGCAAAGTCACTGTGTGAATATCATAAAAAGTATCAATTGACCCGCGCTAATTTTCTGAAGAAGTGTTTTCGAATTACATTTTAGGAACTCATTTGAAAGGCCATTAATTTAATAAACTTTTGAATTAAAAAAGAATAAACATGTCTTTAAATAAAGGTAATTTTCAAAGAAGATTTTATGGCAGAGCCCTTGAATGAGTCGGTAGGTATGGATTTAAAGATGACAACAGAGTATCCAGTCCATATTTTTAATGTGATTTTCAGTAGGTTCATTTATTGTTGGACAAAGCTAATATAGATAATCGTGTAGATTTACATCTTTGGCTTTTAACTGAAATTGTTGCTAAATATGTGGATAAATACATATATTAACCTGTCTAGATATGTATCGTACTGCTTGACGCCAGATATTTAAAATGAAGTATAATGTTCGTATACTGCGAATGGTAAACTTTACAGTGATTATGGCGGAGAGAATATTGAGTCTGAACATTCTGATGCTAATCAGAAGAAATGATTAGATTTTGGTAAACAACCAATGAGCATTAGTTAGTAATTTGCATAATTTGTTTATTACTAAGGGAGCATTCAGTATCTACAAGGGGGAGGGCTGGAGGAAATCACACATGGTCTGTTAAGCAAAACATGACCCACCCCATTCTCCATTTGTGAAAAGTGACCCTCCCCTTTGTCCCATTTTGTCAAACATGACCCTCCCCATGGCAATTGCATATACTGAACGGTAATCAATATTCCCATCATATGTATACATACAAATTAATTGATTTTGACTTTGTATTAGAAAGCAATATTTGTACATATAAAGTGACGAACAGTAAACAAAACCTGACGTGAACTTTGTCTTATAATCATACACAATCCAGTTAGTACATACATGCTGTGCATACTCTGTCTGATCTGGTCACTTGTAAAAGTTCCCTGATATCATTGTCATCATCATCATCACCTTCACCTTCAGTATTGCCATTATCAGTTTCACTCTAATCTGACTCACTGTTACTACTTGCGTCAGTACATGTATCACTGTCCGTGTTCTCTATGGCATTCAAAACTAAATCATCATCATCATCATCATCATCATCATCATCATCATCATCATCATCATCATATTTTAACAACAACATTCACAGACATTGTGAGTGACAAAGTGAGATGGTACACTCAACAAAATTCATCGTTTTATTAAACAATTCTCTTACAATATATGTATTTTTCTTCCATAACGAAGAGATGTATTAGTGGGTGAAAGTCTGAGTGTGTGTGTATGTGTGTGTGTCTGTCTGTGTCATCGTTTTCTCCAAAACGGCTGCCCCAATTCAAATGAAATTTGGCACAACTGTTCCGTTGAGTAATGGCAAGAACTGACTAAGTTTCGGTAAAAATCTCATGAAAATAATAAGCAATTTTCATAATTAATTGATCGATCGTCTGGGCACACATACACTTCGTTTTGAAAGTGCGCCACTAATGTCGATGTAAGGTAAAACAGGAAGCTACAGAATGGATACACGCTGCCGTTCTACACTGAGAAAGATTCTGTTTTCAGGGGTTTCAAGTGTTTGTATTGATATGTTCATGGGATCTGAAGATTATTACATCAAAGCAATGAGGTGAGCACTGAAAATACACATCATCTGTAAGCTTTATTGCAAAAATATACAGTCACGATCGTCTGCTCACTTCACACCTTTCACGCATGTATACAACTTGGAGCAGATGGTGTGTCTGTCAATCTCGATCGAAACAAGAATGTATACACTTTACCCAGGGATGAAGTAGGGCAATAATACCTTATCACATCACTGTACTAAAGTTGGTCAACTGTTACAATGCGTACCATGAAGTGTGTAAACTTTCTGATGCGTAATAGCAATGCTATGCAGGTTTCAATTTCATTTATTAATTGCTTTGGAAACGGGTGTTCATATCCCGGGTATGTAGGTGATCATGAAAGCCGAGTGCAGTCGAGGATGGTAAGCTCACTGTGACTTGAAAAAATCACTGATATAGAGCTAAATTTCTTGCATAAATCATGAAATTGCAAGACTACCCTTATGGAAGGCATTCAGTTTAAATCTTGTTATATTTGTATTTTGGCATGTAAAGTACTCCTAAAAATAAATGTTTGAATGCTTATCTCACTTTTACATGTCAAAACACACAAAATTTACAATAATTGAATCTCTAATTTGGTCACAAAACTATGGCTTGTAAAATGTGACCCTCTCCCAAATATTGCAATGCAGAATATGACCCTACCCCAAGAACATGTTTGTAAAATGTGACCCCCCCCCGATTCCTCCGGCCCTCCCCCTGTAAATACTAAAGGCTCCCTAAAAAGACTAATTTTCCCAGAGAAGAACTTCTTCATGATTCTACTGAAGTAGAATTCAGGCGAGAGAAATTACTCAAGGTGTCAAGGGAAAAGTATGAGTATATCAGGACATAGCGGATTTGTAATCATGAAAGTCTCCACAATACCAAGTTAAGACTAGTGACAAATGAATACATATACATGTAGTAAATAATCTGTATGAGCACTTAAGTATTCAGCCAATACTATGATGATCATCCTCACTATGATGATGATTTATTTCAGCAATGACATGGATGGAATACAGTACAGGGAGCTGTGTTGTGACAATAATAGAGACATAATTACTACATGTACAAATTATTCAATTTTAAGATTGTTGCTGTTCCAACATTCTTTTCTGGTCCTCAATAATGTAACTAGGGTCTAACTACTGATGTAGCGTTGTCAATCTTTTAGGCTAGTGTGTGGGACCTATTGTGTAACTAGTCAGACTTATTTGGTTGTATGAGATAGATTTCAGTCTTAACCTTGACTAATAGTTTTCAAAACAACAGGACACAACTTCCTAGTATTAAGAGTTGTTTCAGAGATAAGTTGGTCCACAGTCATCTCTGTTATAATAAATATAAGTTAGTCTTATGTATTCTTTTCTGAAGTCAATGCTAAGCTAACTAAGAGACCGGCCGGCGGTTTCTTCAGCCTGGGGGGGGGGGGGGGGGTGGATTCTTAAATTGGGCCGACAAAAAGTCAATGACCCCCACTATCTGTAAAATCAAAAACAGGCTGACCCCCCTATCACTTAATTCTAAAACATGATGACCCCCCCCCCCCCCATATATATAATATTCACATGACAGGTATTTTTTTTATCGTGGCTCAGTGCGGACTGCTTGACTGTCTTGCATCTACTTTATAAGATCCTGGGTTAGCACTATCATAATTGTAATTATTTACTACACAGGGTAAATATATTCCAAAAGAAGTTTAATATCATCTTGACAGCATATTGACAGTAAGAGGTAGGGGGAAGAGCTTGACACTGGGATGTGTACACCTCATGTAGTGGGGGTGGGGTTCCTAGGGGGTCTCCCCCTAGAAGTCCTGGAGGTTTTTTACTCTGAAAAGTCAATTTTGAGACTATTCAGACCCTTTCAGACAATAATTTCAAAGCTTTACAAGAAAGACAGCACCAACATGTAAAAAGCAACTACACAGGGTTGAAATATTTTTAAAATATACTTTGATAGCATCTTGACAGTTAGAGGGGAAGAGCTTGAAACTGGGATATGTCCACCTCCTGTGGGGGATCCAAAGGGGTCTCCCTCTTTAAGCCCTGGAGGATTTTTACTCTTAAAGCCAATTTTTAGGCTATTCAGACCCTTTCAAGCAATAACTTAATCCATGCTTTACAAGACAGCACCATCAAGTATCAGAAACTATTCTTTATAACTCACAGGGTTGAAATATGTTCTTAAAAAGTTAAATGGCATCATTATTTACATGTAGTAAAGGTCAGCACATCTACTGGTAGTATCATTGGTACGGGAGATTTGGAGTTTAAAGCAATTATAGACTACCCTGGCAAACATTTAACATCTTTAAAAGACTATCATCTCAAATTAGAATTGGGTGAAAATATTTAAGAAAAGTTTAATACCATAATGACTGTAAAAAGGTTGTTGGTGCATCTGAATGTTGGTTGAATACTTGAGTGACCTCTGGGGTGAGGGAGTCCTTGGGCGTTTTCCCCTGGCAGATCTGCAGTTTTTTGCTTCTATTAAGGCAATGTTTAGGTTATTCATAGCCTTTGAGGTAATATTTCCAAGCTTCGAATAGCTAACGTAAATGTAAGTTTTAAATGAGTTTCTCATGTCACATAAAAATGGCCCCGTAACATTGGTATAGTGGCATTAATATTGCATGTATAGTAAATAAAGTCACCGGTATGTTAGAGAACTTAAGGCGGTCATACCTAGTGTATAATAGAAACTGGAATCTGATGAGATGTGGTGATTTGTAGTGTCAATAACATGTAGTGTCAAAATAGAAAGTGTATTAATCCCTTTTGACAAGTTCATAGTGACGAGTAGGGAACATTTTAGATTAACTTCTTTTATAAACTACCTATGAAGATTACCATTACGAAACCTTCAAGTTCACTTTTGCCCAAAAGTGCAATATAAGTGAAGCACTGATTGTGAAACAGCGAAGCATTTACATGACACGTTCTGTAACTAGTGTGGTAGCTAGGTAATACATGCATATGTATATTTATAGTTATGCTTGAACTAATAAGTAAGAATTCATGTAAGAAACAGGGTGAAAAACAAATATTTACATGTACCACATTTCAGACAACTATATGCCATTGTAGAAAAAGGATTTTTTTCTTTTATCACAATCCAAAACACAATGACCCCCCCCCCCCACTATCCACAATTTTGAAAACAGCATGACTCCCCCTACTGCCAATTTCAAAAACAGGGTGACCACCCCTCCCAATCCACCGGTCCCCCCTGGCCGAAGAAACTGCCCGGTCCCTAATGAGTGTGGGGGTGGGGTGGGGGCTACCACATTGGGTACTGTCCGTCCGTGTCCAGCTGTATCTTCAATATGCATAAGTCAATTTCAACCAAACCTGGTACAACTGTCAGATGTTATAGTCTGCAACTGCACATCACTTGGTTTTACAACTCTCGCGACAACTGCGATATTTGTCTTAATTATTTACATTTTGCCAATATACACTTGTAGCTTAACATGAACAGATACGGTCCCATCCAAGCGTCTTCACCCATATTATCAATAACGAGTTTTTTTATGACACACTGAACTTTGACCTTGACCTTGAACTTCAAGGTCAAATAGCCTCATTATTGTCCAAGTGTGTATGTATATCTCTGATATGCATGGACTGATGGTTACGACTAATAACTACATCTGATCTGACAGTCGGTGTAGTCGCAATGGAAAAACAAACAAACACGGATTTAGCTGCAGCAGACTTCCCATGTCACTTTTAAACAGTTCCTATCATCATAGAATACAATTTAAACAAGTAATGTTATCAGCCAAAATGTGATGTTTTAAGGTAGACCACTATTTCTATAGTGTGCTGACGGACGGATGGACATACATACTGACAGACTTTTGGCTGCTGATCACAGCATACGCAACAATTACAGCAATGTACTGAGTGGAACATTTTAAACGACATGATGCATCTACGATGTAATACATATAGAGTTACTTTCGTTATCTACAGTTTGAAAAGCAATATATTTCTGGGTAATTTTATGGGTCGGACATTATTTTATGGATTGTACATTAAATTATAGGTGATGACATTTTTTATTGGATGAGAGTTAGCAAGTTTACATCAAGTTTAGCTATTAGAAAAAAATGCCTGGAGAAGAAAACTTCTGCCTCAT
This sequence comes from Glandiceps talaboti, assembly GCF_964340395.1. Lineage (NCBI taxonomy): Eukaryota > Metazoa > Hemichordata > Enteropneusta > Spengelidae > Glandiceps > Glandiceps talaboti. The sequence continues at coordinate 13,127,620 of NC_135550.1, read as the reverse complement.
TGAAAGCTCAGCACACTATAGAAATAGTGTGTGAATGTCTGTCTGTCTGTTTCGTACAAATAATGTTTGGGGTAATGGCTAGACCTGATTAGTTTTTGAGCGAGATCTGTTCATGTTAATTGAGGAAATTTGCATATCAATTAAATCAACTAATTAAGCAATATCTTAAGACTTCATACTTCAATTTCAATATAATTTAGTGTATTCGTTAAACATAACAAGGTGCATTTGTCCGTTAAAGTTTATTGATGTACGTTACAGTGATAATGAATAATTTGCATAATTAATTATTTTCAGTAATTATATCTTAAGACTACACACTTCAATTCCAATACAATTTGCTAGACCCATTTGGACTGTCGCTCTCACTACCGCAACAATACTTGTGGTGGTTAGGCTCAATCAACACTATTACGCAATATTACTCCTTAGACATATGTCTTATTTCCACTTGTGTTGAAAACATAAAATATTGTGTCCATTGATTAATGCCATCTTCGTCACTTTACACATCGTAACTATTCATGCAAAAGTCCGTATTTGCATTCATTAACAATTCGATTTTCGTCTAAAATTCGTCCATCTATGTTTAGCAGACAAAAACACATATTTTCATCAAAAACACCCGCGTCTTCATTTCAAAATATATGAGCCAATTATCATTCAGGTGCCTTGCAATATATTACTCTTTTCACTCTTAAATCATCTAAAAACATCTGCATGAGAAGCTTATACATGACAGTATGATATCAAAATACAAATTGCTTGGCAAAGCAATTTGGAAATTCTGATTCCTATTTCCATTCTAACTTTTGGAAACACTTTAGGTAGATTCTTTATTAGTGCTTTTTGTACTTTTTAGACTTTAATTTATGGTAGGTTTTCACTTCAGTGTTATATTTTAGTGCTTTTTCTTTTCTTTTTATTTGTATGGGCCGCTGGCCTGAAATAAAGAATAATAATAATAAAAGCAAACAGCATCCTTGCATCCACTGTCGGCGAAGATGAGATATTATCAAAAGATTTGTAGTTTTCGTACACTCTAAAAACATTGAAGTTCCGTCTATCCATACAAAGTAGTATAACTTCTAGTTGAACTTTCTGATTTGTAATAAGTTCTCAAAACAGAACTTTTGTTTCTGTCTATTAAACACTGTTTAAATCTAATAACATGATACTGAAAACATTCTCACACCACGTACAATAATATATCATGTTTTATGCATACAGGCAATTGACACTGCTTCTGAAGTGTGCCTTTGTCATCACTGTAATTGAATTATAATAAGTTGTGTATAGTTATCAGCGTCCTGAAACTACAATAAATCAAGCATAACAAGAAGCGTCCTGGAATGACAATACAACATTATCAATGTATTTAACAACACGAACAAAAAGGACACCATAATCATGTCTCTAGATATGATACAATACCTTTGGGTAAAGTGAATTTGTGTTACGAAATTCAACCTTATTAGCACACAATCATGTTGACATTCATGCATATGATGTACTGCAAAGACGTCACCATGCACTGTATTTTATTAAAGAAATGTAGTACATAGCGATGTAATATCATTACCATCAACGGGAAATATGTATTCTAGTTTATTTGTACCATTCAAATTCCGAGATCAAACAATTATTATCTAAGATTTAATGACTAACAGGCCATCAAGCTTTTTTTTCATCGTGAGCATCATCAACTCTCCGTCGCCTTGACTTCTTCATTTTACGAAGCCATGACAGAGGGCCCCTTCTTTTCTTCTGCTTCTTTTTGTTGTCAGTTGATTGACTGTCTTTTTCTGCGGTAACTGCTTCCTCTTCTACGATTAAGTTTGCTGATTTTCTTTTATTTTGATGAACTAAGTCAGCATTCTGTAATCGAGGAATGATTTGAACAGAGTGACCATGGTATTAAATACATTATTACATTCTGATAGAACAAGTATGTAAGTATGCACATACTTTTAAATGATAAATATTCCACACATATACGATGTGCTTGTATTGCAAAGGAGGAAGTCATGCCGATCTAAAGTCTTATCTACTGAACCGTACGATACTCAGTATCTACAGAAATTATCAACAAGACTTGGTGCAACCGCCATGACACGAAGTTTGAAAAGTAATGAGTTTAAGATTTAAGAGAAGTTCATGTGTATTTAAGAGAAAAAATGTTTTGCATGATCACTAGCATCATAAAAGAAGAAAAATCACAACATACTCGACCCCCCCCCCCCACACACACACACCTATCTCTCGGAAGAAATAATCACATGGTAGCAACGAAAGCGGTCGGGGAAATAGACGTCAGGGACCAGTAGAAATAAAACGTACCTGTACCTACATTCACACTATATATTCCGAATCTGTGCTGAATTCTGAGAGGTGTTTTCATTAAAAGTTGGCCGCCGGAAAAAAATGGACGGCCGTAAGAGCATCATCAATCTCCGGTCGGTTAATAAATACGTAATATATACATTTTAAAGAATGCATTGCAAAACAACTCAACCATCACAGTCAGTGTGCAGAGCCCTGATTGCTCAAACACAAATTTAAATACCAACAGCAATTCAAATATCATTGGACATGGAAAGCACAAACATAGCAGTCCCACATACTGAACCCTTATCAAAGAGATCAACCGTAAAACACAATCCAACAGACACGCGTGATCATGTGACCAAAACTCATACATACGTTAGACGATAAAAAACTAAGCTTATTAACAATCACAAAGTGGTTATAACCAAGCTCAAATAGAATGTTTCCCTAATGGTGTCACTATTTAATCAATAAAATTGAAAGAGTTCAGCATGAATTTATCGACTACCTTTATTTTGGAATATCTCCGCTTCAATCTCTTTGGAAATAACTGGATGCAGTCTTTTTATATCATTGTTAAATCATGGCTCTTTTAACGCAATGTATACTGTTGTCAATGTCCCGTTTCATGTTCACTCCAGGAAACTCCATTCCCACTACACTTTAAAGTGGCTCGTTTTAATTCTACTCGGACCTTCAGTTTTATCAATACCTTTCAAAACGCTAATATTTTCCAGTCTCAGTAACTTTAGAAAAAATGTCCTAAATGAAATATTTGACGGAATTTAACGGAACTTTTGGAACCTTCATATTCTTATTTTTTAATTAAATGTATTTTAATCTTTTCCAATTCCTAAGTGTCTGTAAACTGGGTAATCCTGTAGACATCTCAAATAAATACATCAATAAATAAATAAATAAATAAATAAATATTACAAGAGAGCATTCATTTTTTTCTACAAAAACCTCTTACAGCAGATAGATGAAAGTAAGTTGTGCGTGCAGGAACACAAATCAGAACGGATACAATTGTTGCATGCCTATGTCTCTTACATAGGCGTATTCAATTATAACGAAATTATTGCATGGGTTTGTCTGTTGCAGAAACACAATTTTAGAAATGGAAGGTTTTGACATTTGTTGCCAATATATGCATACAAATGTTTAATGAATACGTTGTTCAACTGACCCGACCTAACCATATGTATGCTATTTAATTTTTGGCGATGGGCACTACATCTTCATGTGTGCCGCAAATACCAGTAAAATGAATGCTGGACTACGGCTCGCACATTGTTTCTAAAGTATTTATGAATACTTCTTGATATTTTCTGGATACATGTGACTTTATACATTTGTGTCAATTCCAAATTATATAATATCTATATATAATGGTCTAATGCATACATGAGTGAATTGAGAGAAAACTAAACTGTTGTACAACCAACGTTAACGTGCACTATAAGGGAATGAGTAAAATTTACCACAAAGGGAGGGCACTGAGGTAAATAAGTGGAACAATCAAAATGTTGATATCTGAAAGGGAGACTTAAGGTGGAGATGCACAAAAAACATTATTTTGACCATTTTTGAGATTATGTGCTCTTTTACCATAATAAATATTCTTCTTTCAATCAGAGAAAATTTAACTGGGTTTGAGTTTTGCAAATCCCGAAAAATCATGGAAAGAAGTAAACAAATGCACGGGTACCAAAACGCCTAAAGAAGTCCTATTTTATCACTATAAACTCACGATATTTGCATACAACTAAGACGACTGACAGAGGATTATGAAAAATATACACGGTGTCAAATTCGCGCATGCTCAGATCACACACAGATCACTAGCACTGTAACCATATGGAGTAAAAGGGGAAATATCTCCATGACGGTACCATGGAGGAAAGAAAAAGATGTGGACATTCCAGGCGTAACTTTTTTTCTCTCCTAGAAGTGACGTCGCAACGTTAATAATATACCAATGTTTTCTTTGCATTCACTGTTGCACGCAGTATCAACGAGCTCGAGGATGTGGTGTGGATTGAGAATAACACTAGTAGAGATTTTAGTACAGAATACGTCATTTTCCGTACTATAGTTCAGATTGAGTTCAATTCTGTACTTTTATGCTGATGAGGTGGACGTTTCTGTACTTTCCCATTAGCGCCTGTCTAATCGGATTATACTCGATCTGAAAAATAGTTCAGATTGCGAGTCGGAAGTGATTTGAATACATTTGCATTTAGTTCAGAATATATTCATGAGTTCACCCCGATAACCGGGCAGTAAACAAATGAATATTCAAATCTATCTTGCTTGCATGTGATTCAAGGCGTGTACACTAGTTAGTTAGTTAGTTGTCTGTGTTTGACCACATGAAGGCGGAGGGGGAGGGTGCAGAAGAAAAGGGTTACACACATGTATGATATGATGAGAGCTACATTTAATGTACATGTCAGTTGACATGTACATATATACGAACTGACATGTATACGTACATGTACAACTACGCTAGCATGTAAACGTTAGCAAAAATTCTTACTACTACCTCAGACCACTAAAATACTAGAGTGGTCTGAGCTACTACTACTTGCAAAAAGTATTTACAAGCATTTCCATGTAGGTCAATGAAATATCACCTATGTGGGTTATACTTCAATAGTCGGTCAAACAGCGTAAAGGTCTACATTCTACAATGATAAATACATTCGATGTTAGTCAAAGAGGACAACAATGACAGACATGATTGTTCAAATCGATGCGACCGAAGATGAATTCACGGTGTATATTTGGTGGCGTCGCCGTTGAATTGATGATGATGACGACTCGTCCGACCTAGACGGTTCTGGTCCAGTTTCAAGTGAAAGTCAGAATTATCACGGTGCCATTGATTATACTAACTGTGATGAAACTTGCCCACTCAAGTCTCTATGACTTCATTAGCCCCAAAATGCAAGAACATAATAATGGTATTGTAAATCGAAGTTCATGCCTGCATGCTCTGACTGTCGCCTGTTTTTTGTTTTCTTACATTTTATACAATTTTAAATTGTTAGCTTTGTATTTCCTGCATTAATGTTGAAAACTGGTCTTTTTACTGTGCGTCTGCAATGTACAGGTAAAATAGTGTGTTAATCTAGCATCGTGAGTACGCGCTCGCTTATGGTTTTGCATACCTTGGACTGCCTGTCGTTCAGTATTGTTTTAGCCTACTTCTAAAGGAAAATGTTCTGTAAAGGTACTGCTTTAGTTGTCACAGTGCCGTTGTGGATTTATAAATCGATTTATGACAAGTGAGTCTACCTATTTTTTTTCCGACTCACTCATTCAAGGAGTGCGATACACCAATCACCGTGTATTTAGCTTTGTATACAGTGTATGGATAATAGCAAGTTTCGGGACTGAACAATCATAAATTGTTGGTTAGACTTATTTTTTTATTCAATGTAATCTGGGTTGATTAGGAATTTTCAGATATCAGGATTTAAACCTCGGATTTTAACTCGGAAAGGCTATATTTTTTGCCTCAGTCAGAATTATATTAGTAGAACTCTCACCAACGTTCCCAATGTGAAGTGATCTGAAAGTTGGTGAGAGGTCCTCACGTTGGATTACAGAACTGCATGTTCTTGCCGAGAAGATAAAGATGTGTAGTAATTATGGTTTAAAACTGACTTTTACAAACTGTGTATCGGATTTAACTGGGTACGCCAGTCGTCTAGGGTCTATGATTTTATGTTGTGGATGAATGTGGCACTTTGATCTGAACCTCAGACCACTATAATAGGAACAGACTAGAATCGCTTTTTGTTTTAGGTGTGAATGGGGCTCTAAACATCTATTAACTGTCATGCATGGTTACCCTTCAAGCCTGCTTCAAGCCGAACGTTGTGCAAAACGATACTTCGTGTCTTTACGTTTTTTTTGCAATTGTGTTTTATTGGCATGAGTCTGAACAAGTGTTCATACAGTACAGCAAAGTCCCACCAACAAAATCCATAGCAATAGATGCAGGAAAACCTCAGTATGGGCGACGGTGAAATCATGGTGTTAATTCTAAAACTTTTGAAAGCAAGAACATATTTTTGTGCAAATTTTGTATTAAAAGCATACCATTCCAATTCAAGGACAACGATTTTGTTCAGAAATGGTGGTAGGACTATAATCCTTCCTACCTCCTTCCTTCCTACCTCCATAGTTCAAAACCGCTGATCGTAACTGCATGGTACAGCGCATCTACATTTATTTCTGAGTTACGGAGGGCATTATTTGATAAGTACCCCATTCGTCCCTGTATTAGATCTTGTATAGTCATAATATTACAAAGATATGTGATTGTTGTGATCATTTCATTTGCTCATTATGTATTCAAGTGTAGTCAAATTTTCTTAGGTGTATGAGCAACTTTACTTCACCAATAAATTCTACTTTCTCACGAGTATTGTAAAATAACATGGCTATAATATGATACTACACAGCACGTTTTAGACGTATTTGCATATCAATGTCATCTTCAAATTTTCTTGAAGAATTCTTCATCCAGATACTCTAACATACCTGCACACCAAATGTCAGCCCATTCACTCGATTAGTTTTGCGGCTGTCATTCATTTTTACTTTGAATTCTTTTATTTACAAAACAAATGACAGTTTTTGACCCCAAAAATGACCAAAACAGAAAATTGAAAATATCTTGCTGTCATAAACAAATATGAATAGACTTCTCGATACAATTTCATTTACTCATTGGGAACGTCGAACGTACAATGTCAAAAAGTCGCACTGGCGCAAAGTATCATGGGAAAACTTTCTTTGGCACACCTCACTTAGGAAATATAGCCGCAACAAACAAGTTAATACTGGGATCATGTCTTTTTAAATTTAGCCTTTACCTTATAGAATAGAAGTATCAAAAGTGTATGCACTAACAAGTATCTGTGGTTTGTGCAAACATGCCAAATCGCTGATGATTGTTAAACAACAAAACTTTGCATACCATTGTCATTAATAATTCTACGTTTTACTTCTGAATCAGTTCTAAACACTTACGATTGAAATGATCGTCAATGATACGCTGATTTGTAGTTGAGGGTAATTAAAAATATTTTACAATGACGATTTCGACCATTAGCCGATGGAGGTGACCCCAACCAAACATGTCACAAGATGTAAATTTGCACACTTTTTTGTGTCAATATATCTGTTCTGGTCAGTCTGTTTTGGGAATTTATGGTACATTCACTGTCGCAGTTTTCAGCCAGGGTCACGTTATTCGACGATTACTACTTGGATAAACACTGCAAAAAAGTAACACCCGTCATTGTTGCTTAGACATTTTCCTAGGGTCTTTTTCAACAGGATTTATAGTAAGAAGTAACTTTGTTGATGGTGTAGTCACTGAATTTATAACCCTACATCGATGACTTAGTAATTGAACACGCAAATGAATTATCATGAACACTGATCTACTGCCGATCCGACCCTGGGATTCGATCACAATTCATGGCGCCGCTTGCCAGTCTATGTCTTGGTCACGCAAACGTGAACACTCTGATATCTGAAACACTTCTTTGCTCCAGATACGCACCTTTTTTTCATGGAAAATGTCATATAGTTTGAAGTAAGCTGGGAGAAAATATTAATGAGATATTTGTAGATTTAAATAAGAGTGAAATGATAGTCAAGTGATTTTGAACCATCTCCGTGTATTTTGCTTTAGCGAAAACACTGACAACTACTAGTATGTGATCGCCGATATTAGTTCTCGCAAAACCGATATACCACAACATTAGTGTTGAATCTTTTGTACGAATGCCTGAGCATGACAATATATCCGAAGAAAACAGCGAGGGTTGTTCGCTGAGCCGGTATCCGAAAATCAAATAAAGTCTGTTTGAAAACTGCGACTGTGAGTGTATAGTTGATGATTCAAGGACGGTTGCCCATTAAAGACACATCGGTTTGTTCATGGAGGTAGAAAAGACGTGTTAATGTTCCTACCTCCATGGTTTGTTCAAAAATGGAGGTAGGCTACCTCGAATATTCAAAGTTATCAGTTTTGAATCTGTGTTGCTATTGTTGACCATTACTCACATACCAGTCCCTCACCCTCTTAGAAGTACAACTGCGAAACTTCAAAGATTATCTACAAGGTTGTGAACTTCGTAGCAAGCAAGGTGGGGGTTATAGGAAGGTGTCATCCCTTTGACACTTACAATGTGGTGATTGTTAACTGCCCTCACTTCGTTTTATATTGTCATTTTTTTAGCTTTAAGTTGCCGACATACCACCTTCCATGCAAAGATGACATTCTGTTTTTAACAAAACCAATAGGTAGAGGTATTATTTGTATTTTTTGTATCGCGTTTCAGCGATACCAATTTTACTGAAGTGCAAATTGGTCATTAGCTGAAATTTTCACACAGCAATCTATTTAAATCCTACCGGCATAAGTATTACAGTGTTGTTGTGTTAGTTGTCTGTGGTTTTTGCGTAGTAGAAAGTAACAGCACTACGTCCTCTTTGTCCTACATTATCGGCCTGCACTAGAAAAGGCATTTCAAGTTCAATTATTTCAACTTCTTCTTTGTATAGTGGGTAATGTCAATCAAGGTATGGGTTTATTGATTTCTGTTCATTTCTTGCCACCTGTGAAGGGGTCACGTGAGAATCACTTTTGACAATGCACATTGCTTGTCCTTACGCCAGGGCACAGTCTTAGTGGTAGAAAAGCAGTAGAGTATGACAGTTAATACAATTAATACCATATACAATTAATTTGTAGGTGAGGTTGCGACCAAGTAGGGAAAAAATGTCAGTCATTACCAGTGAATGGCTCACACGTAAACGACTACAAACGTTTGTCGAGACTTAAGCTTACTGATAAACAGCTAGTCTTGCTGTTAGACGTTCGGGCTTTCTTTCGATGCTATAACTATAACTTATAAGCGAACGAAGTTCGCATGTGAGGGCTTGCCCGAACACGGATGTTCCATCCTCGATAGCGTTGTTCGGCTGTGTGTCGTATTTTATCGGAAGAACATCCGAGGGCTAGCTGATAGACTAATAAACAGCTAGCTACTCAATGACAACCTAATATACTGCCAAAAACATTCGGCCTTATCAATGGCGACGTACTGACTGCTCGAACTTCTGGACTTACTCAAGGCCTCGCCCGGTCGTCAAATTGCAAAGAACAATGAAGAACAGCTGAACACCTTCCTGTGGTCATCTGTTCCTTTCCGTACCGACTCTCAATTGTTTTGCTGTGTTTACTTGTTTATCTTTAATAACAATAGTTTTTTAACTAACACCAATGTTCTTCCACTTTCTTTGCTTTCAAAGTCAGTCACTTACTGTTGTAGCTTAACTTGCCAGTCAAAGACAACCATCCTCAACTGGACACACAACATGACAACAAAGATATACCAGAAAATCATGACGTTTTGAATCATATCATTCGGCCCCCAACCCTGTTTTTGACAATTAAAAAATGCTCTACTACCCATCACAGCCAGTATCAATCAGACTTTTTCCATATATTATATTCCACCCTAACTTAACCCATATGACCGCCCCATTTATAACTCGTATGTCCGGACATGAACATGATTGACTGTTCGCTGACCAAGGGGTATGAGACCATATGTGGAAGTGGGGGATAAGCTTATCAAATATGACCGTAGTTCCATGTAAATTAAAACTTATAGTTATGCTTATAGTCGTTACGTTTTCAGTTTATTGTGGTACCCGCTTGATGCTTTCTCTGAAGATGCCGACGGGATCAGTCTAAAATTCAGTTCTGGTGTATAAACTACAATGTATCACACATATCATGACTCTCACTATCCAATCCATCAGCTATACACTGGAGAACACAAGGACTATACTGACTGTTTTCTATCCAGCACAAAAAAAAATTGAGAATACGTGGAACTTATATGTACATGCACAGTAGCTCCGACAACTCTGACAAGTCTCTATATACCCCACCAGGCCTCTTTGCTGGAGTTCGCGGAGCGTGTGTTGTCAGTGCTAATCTCGTCTAGTTCCTATCACCGTGTTCCTAAACAGTATCGTTACCATTTACACCTCCACTCACTAAACTTGGTTTAGTCATAGAAAATAGAGAGGACCCTCTCTACTGTCTATGGTTTAGTTAGATACTAATTGGCATCTGGACTAGAGCTAATCACGAGTCCATCACAACGTGCATGCATCATTTTCTGATGTCCGCATTTTGGACATTGAAGTAAATGATTTTACATTTCTGAGTCTCATTCTGTATTTTTCCACTGTTCTATATGTGGTAGCTACTACTTTTGGCACAATTAAAAAAAAAAGATGTTACGAAAACGAAAAAAAATATAATCGAGATGCACGATAAACATTTTTGGGAAAAAAGTCACATAAATGACTGCAGTATCGATATTTTTAATTGGCACGATTGAAGACTTTAAAAAATGAATGATGATAAAAGTGAGATATTTCAATTGCCTCAGTGATGGTTTTTCTATACAAGCGATAACATCACGATACCGGGTACTTCACAAACATTATCTCACTGACTTCAAAACCATAGTGACTAAATCGTTTCATACAATTAGACGGCATGATGTTTTTTTACGTCTCGCACAAGCATATACAATGGTACACTTTATCAAATTGTAATAGACCATGTAAATATTACATTGACCGATGCAGATCTTGCTCGCGCAGGTTGGGTAGATTTATATGCTACGTTATGCCTTAGGCCTAAAAAATAACTGTTTGGTTTCTGTTACCCGACCCACCTAGTTTTTCACTGCCGACCCTTAACTTTTTTACGTGTTCTTGAAAAAATAACAAAATCGCAACAATTGTGAAGTCTCACGAGACATAGTGGATGCAGAAACTGACATCAACTTAAAAAGACAATATAAAACTGTTCCTCCAATCTGTAATGGTTGTACATCTAATGGAAAGAAGCCAATAACACAGAGACCATTTGGAAAAAATGGAAAACCAGAATTGGACACTCGCACATGAAAACAAATATATGATAAAATGAAATAAAATAAATCTATCTACCCCACCTATTCTATTACTTGGCCTAATCGGAACAACACAATTTTTTTAACAGGCCTATTTCCTAACTCAAGCTTAAATTATTGGACCCTTGTGAACCAAAAATGTGCGAAAATACAACGCCAAAATAGTAACGCTTTGTACAGTTTTCACACTGAGCAATACGATTAGATCATAGACAGTGAAGTTCTCCAGTGTCTCTGGTTAGACCGACAACAATGAAACCGTTAGCGGGATCTCAGAGTCATACTCATTCACATACAATTTTTTATGGCTGTTCACGGTGGTTAGCAACATCTCTGTCTTTGAGTTTGAATGAAATCGCTGCCATTCCCTACAGGAAACTGTTCTATGGAATTACATGCCAGAAGCGCTTTCAATATCATAGAATGTTTTGTTGATCTTTTTTTTTTTTTTTTTTTTTTTTTTTTGGGGGGGGGGTCGACAACTTTTACCAAGACAACCATTATATTAATCATTATAGTAACTACCTAGCATGGCTAATAGCCATACTGAGGTAGAACTGTAGATTGCTAAAATGTTATGGGTTGCTGGTTGTACACAACCTCAGCATATGCCACTCTCCTTTCTTTCCCTTCACTTTCAGGCATTAATCGGTGGCAGAAATAGTCCGCACCAGGGCCGCTCTGTAGTCCGCATAAAAGGGTGACTAAGCCCAGACAATATTGTCCAGACCGGATTTGGAGGTGTGAACGTATTTAAAGCTGACTCGGTTCTAAATCTTGGTGCATATTCATGAGGTCGACACCTAGAAAATGAACCATGTGTACATTTCTTTTGTCTTTTGTTAGTTAATTTATGCGGGTAAACTGTGTCTTCACTAACATTTTCCACTAAAAGTTTCAAAATTGTCTTGTTTTTTGAAGGACTACTATAATAATATTTCGCCGCCCTTGCTTTATTGTCATATCAGGAAAGTCAAGAACTTGACAAAAGCTATTCAAAACAAAGTAATCAAAGTTGCAAAACCAAAATGGTGCCGTGGAGAGTTGTGTCTGGTCATGTTCTGATCATGGAAGTATAACCCACGGTCTGATCTAGTAGCAGTATATCAATGACGAATCTACATTACAAACAAACAAACAAACAACACACACACACACACACACACACACACACACACACACACACACACGGTGATATTAAAAAGCACGCAACACAAAGGTTGGTTCACATCCCTCGCATCAGTACCGGTACCCATTCTACTGAGTTATAAATATAAATCACATTCTCAGCTACAACATTGAACTTGTATGATACAAAAATCTTCAGAATGTGCGGGCCATATTTTCACTATCGGCATTGGCAGTCACCATCACTGCATTTAAAAAACTTAATACAGATAAATGGAAGCAAAAACAACCCTCTTGACGGTAGTTTAGTAGTCAGTTATGAATTATGTAACGTTAAATAACGCTATTCAAATATCTCCCTCTATGCCTCCCATATACCGATAGTAAATCTTCAAACATCCATACAGACATGCGGACTTTGCTCCCTACTAGATACATCCATGTTTTACGTTACTTTCCTATTGCAAATTTAGCTGATGATGTCATGTCAAAGCCACGTGGTCTAAAAACCTGAATCTCCGTACATACATTTCGATATGAAATTATTTATCCGTGATGTTTAGAATTTTGGTCGGTCAATATAGTTTCAATGACCAAGTGTGACCCCCACTGATGTCTAAAGTACTAATATCAGTACCTGACCGGCCATGGCCATGGCCTTGTTTTTGTTTTTGATTTTCTTGATTCAATATTCAAGTCTACGTAATGTCTGGTTTGTTAGGCCATAAATTCCAAGCATATTTACCATGATATCACAAATATACACCAGTTACAGAAAGTAGTAAGTGTCAGCAAAGTACTGTAATATCGACACTGTTTCACGGATTTTAGGGACGCTGGTGCTTGGATTATTTTACGGTTGACATTACCTAGCCAGTAATATAAGGAGTAGTACATGGGTATTTTATCCCTGGACTCTGTTTATATCGAAATGGAATAAGCTGAAACAGTTCTTCTTTGAGCAGGAAATATGTTGTGATTATGGATATTATATATATATATATATATATATAATTGCCAACACACCGGCAACGAGAGTAATGACTTTGACTATACGTAATATGTAAAGATGTAGTGTAAAATTGGAACACGGTCGTCAGGAACTAGATTAGGGTAGGGGGAGGCTCAGGAGAAAATTGTTGTCACGGGAAAAACGAATTGGGGCGTGCGTGAAAATTCGGGTTGTCTGAAAGGGGCCCGGAGTCACGTATACATATTTTGCTCATGAGTTGAACCAAATTTAACTCCAGGAGCAGACGTTTAACAAGCGTATTTTTAAAAGGGTGACTGGCAGAGAATGTGTGTCTCTTGAAGGGTAGACAATATACTCGCGATAGACTATGGGTTTCGGGCCACTATGTCAGACGTGGTCTTGGAGGAGTCAGTACAATTCCTCCAAGAGTGGTAAGAGGCCAAGCCTGAAATAGACGGGTTTGCAAGTAGAAGTTTACATGCCTTGTCTGTGGTTTACATTGTGCATGCAAAACATCTCACAAAACCGGCCATAACTAAAGCGGCATATCAGTAAATATGAAAAACGTGATCTTGGTAATTTGGATACCAGTTCTGAACATATTCTCTGGGTACATATGAAAATAGGTTAAAATGAACATCGAGATAGCTGCCTATTTCCCATTGTTTATAAATCGTCAAGAGGTTAAGCTATTCCACTCAGATGAACCACTCTTTGTCACTTTATAATCTGGCATTATACATGGGATAATTTCCAAAATGTACATGTTTTATCATTTCATTTTGGACTTTATAGAAGTTGATGACTAAAATTACCTTACCCTCGATGAAAGTTATGAATGCGACTAGGTTTTACCATAGACAGGGTGGAGGGTCTATGGTTTTACCTACTAGAATTAGTTGCGACAAGATTGTAAATGCACATGGGCGAGTTTTGCCAGATTGCTTTATTTCAAGTGATTTGAAAATTGTGAATGGCGGACTTGGCCGTGGTCCATCGAATTGTCGAGTACTACCGTGGTGGCACTAGTCGTTCCTCACTGGAACGGCAAGTGCCACCTTCCGGCGATATTTATTGTCTTTGAACCTTTCTCAACTAATAAATCACACATAACTCCCCAAACGCTTCCATTCTAGAAATCCGGTGCCGACCCTAAACCTTTTAAATAAAGAAGAAAAATCAGTAAAATCGCGAAAATTGTGAGTGAAGTCTTGCCAGAAATGGTCATCAACTTAAAAAAGACAATAAAAACGCTGTTCTTCCAATCTGGAATGCAGAGCAGATGTCTTTGAAATAGAATTATTTAGTTTGGTTTAAAATTTAGTTGAAGTGGGCACAAAACTTGATTTGGTTCTGACTGTTCTGAATTTAGGGACACGAAATCGTCTCCCTGATGGCAGGAGTTCAAAGTGTTGGGACATAATGTGGCCTTTGCCATTTACCATTTTCCCAGCTTTGTTTTGTACACGAGATGTAAACATTTCATTCAAATTAGTCTGCTTTTCACTCAATACTTTACTAAACACATTTACAATTTTGTTCAAGACACTCTTGTAGCTAGTCCCAAGACTACCAAACCAGCACAAAAAAGAAAATGTTAAACCGACTCAAAAATCCGATAGAATGTCTGTAATACCTTGGCATTTACAAAATTTTAGGCCCCTCAATTGTTGTAGACAGTAAACTCTAGATTGACATTTCTTGTTAATGAAATCTGTGTCAAGACTGTTCATATATATATATATATATATATATATATATATATATATATATATATATATATATATATATATATATATATATATATATAGTCACCTGTTCAACTTTAACATTGTCAATAAAAAGGTCGGGCACTACTTTAGGGTTCTTCCTGAAGTCGACCTTTCGTCCAAGTAGTTTTCACCAAGTAACAAACCTATCAACTTCATCCAAATAAGTACGGTCAGAATTTGACAGGTCAACTAATGCAGAGTTATCGGAATATTTGATAAGTGGATTTGTATCGGTACCTGATGAGCAGTCATTTGTGTAAAGTGTAAATAGTTTGTGTGAGAGTATCGTGCTCTGTGGGGCACCCCTAAATGTTGAATGGAAGGCTGAATTTAATTTTTGGTAGCGAACAAACTGGGAAAGGTTGACAAGAAAATCCATTATCCAGAGGATGAGTTTGGGGTTAACGTTTAAATAACTAAGTTTATGAGCCATCATGTTTGGTTGACGTCTGTTAACGACTGATGAAAAATCAATAACCAATAGTCTTACAAATGAACTTGGTTTTTCAAGATGTGTATACGCATCGTGAAGTAATGTGAGAGTTGCATTATCAGTACCTCTATTACTTTAATATGTAAATTGGTATGGGTCAAGGTGTGAATGTTTTTGTGGGTTTTGACAAAGTAAAATACGCTCGAAGCATTTCATCACAATGGAAGTCAGTGCTACAGGACGATGCCTTGGAAGTTTTTAGGGACCGGACAGATGGTAGATGTTTTCCAAATGGTTGATATCGTATGATCATTGTACGACCAATTGAACAATCTACTGGAAACACTAGCTAACTGCGATGCATAGACATTCAGTAACCTACCACATATGTTATCAGGACCCATAGCTTTCCTTATATTTAGTTTCTTAAAAATAGACAACTCGTTTATCACTGATTTCAAATTAACTCTTCTTTTCTTCTTATTTACTCTCAAGATCAAACCCGATGTTATCTATTTCCTTTCCAAAATCGTGAATATCAAAGCGACAGTACATTACAACTTCGCCTCGCCACCACCCTGTGTTGCTTGGCAAGGTGGTAAATAAAACAAGTTTGCCTTTGGGATTATATTAACTGGGATTATCGACACTGAATAATCCGGTCAATCATGGCACTGCGCTCATTGTATGTCACGGCGTAGAAGTATAAACGACGTTCATACTTCCATGACCATAGTTTCTGCGACCTGTCATTTGTTTGACCATAGACACTCCACCTTTGTGGAGGGTCCATGGTTTGATAGGATGCGTTAATTGTGGTAAACTTGTTTGGCAAATCGATCTGACGCAATATAGCTTGTGACCGTGGCATGCATAGCTTGGGTCAAAATCTATATCACCGTTAAAGTATAAATAACGTTTAAACTTCCACGATAACACATACCTTTGAGAAATTATACTGACAGTATAATTACTCCAAGCACAGACTATTCTCGTGTCAAGCCCCGACACGAACTTGTTTTTCCTTGAAGAGTATATCTCGTGAGACCTATGGAAATTATCAAAATCTATATTGTAGTTGAAAAGAGCAAGAATGAAAAGAGGGGAAATTTAAGGGACATCATTTCTATATACACGTGTATTGTGCAAAGAACCCTATATCTTTGACCGCGTTGCCGTCAACCGAGCAATGGTAATATATATATATATATATATATATATATATATATATATATATATATATATATATATATATATATATATATATATATATATATATATATATATATATATATATAAGAGTCATAAACTGAAGGAAAAGTGCTCAATACTGAGAAGTAGAGCTGTATTTACACAAAGTACACAAGTTATGGCACGGAGGCCGTTACTCAGAGTTTCACGCTTGAATGCGATCTTCAGACGACTAAATAACGGAAATTCAAGTGATAGAATTCGAACTCACAGAAGAACTGGTACCCGGATGTGATGCGCGTTGTTGAGTGACATGGTGGAATGATAGAATGTATTTGTTTTCGTGGACGATTTAGTGGACGATCTAGTGGAATTAACCTCTAAAAAAAAACCATGAATCATGGTCTGAGTACTTCACAAATGTATTCAATGCTCAAGTCCAAAGTGATGAAAGTTTCTCGATTTCCATGATCTTATCAGATCCGCCTTGATAGACATAAATTCAGGCATTAATGGTGAGATTAATATCCGACTGTAGTCTTTTGGACAAGGTAATTACTTTGATAGTCTAGTTCCTATACTGTATCATTGCCATTTACACCTCCACTCACAGTATAGTCAGAGTCGTTACTCTAGAAGTCTTGAAATGCATGAGATGCAATTTAAAATTCACTTACAGCCACCCACGCAGTCATTAACATCATGTCTTTGTTATAACACAGTCCCTCATAAAGTTAGTGTTTATTGGGACAGTAATGTTCAAATGTGGTACATTTGTCAGCTCATGATGCTACTTATATACTGTTTACATCACCAAAACATTTAGGTTTCACTGATTGGGTGAACAACTTTTTGTGCTATTTGAGGGGCTTTTGGCTAGACGTGGTTTAGTTAGAAACCATATTGGCATCCAGACTATTACTTTGAAGGAGATCATTGAAGAACAATAAAAATAAAACTCAAGGTGTGGATATGGGATCAGTGTGGCATTCTACATAGACATTCTCCAACAATTCTTGTAGACATGTTATGTAACCATTTTTCTTCACGAAAGGCATGTTCCCACAGGAATCAATGGGGTAGGGGTTTCTAACATTGTCTTTTGAAAGTAAATTACATGTATGTCAAAACTAAAATTATTGTATTTACTAAGAGATGAAATTCTTAAGAAAATTGAAAAGTGGTTATTGGTGGTCATAAACTCGACGTTGTTCGCTTTTTATGAATATCTAGGCGTGATTATGTCAAGCAGTGGTCTATGGTATTTAGCGCTTGCAGCTCAAGCGAGTAAAGCAATGATTGCAGTCATGAGTCAACTTGCAAAACTTGGGACCTCCTAGTCAAAACTAAATTTAAAAGTTTTTGACTGTAAACTATTACCGATATTAAATTATACGGTGGAGATTTGGGGTTTTAATACGTCTACTGAAACTGAACGTGTTCAAAGTAAATTTCAGTGTTATATTTTGAGTCGTATATAAACATATATATGTAGTCTTTGAGTATGGGAGCTACAAAAATGCTTGACAAGTGTTCATTACGGGAAGTAGGCTGAAATGTTTTGAGATTGCTGAACGAGAGCTGCAAAAATTTAACCTCAGACCACTTCTCCTCAGCCCTGGTTCAAGTCCTTAGGTCATAGTGGTGTAAACTACATCTCAGACCACAATGACAATGTAGTGACCTGAGACTACATGTACATGTAGGCCCTACCTACTGGTATATTATGTAACTGCACTTGATGCCAGTGTGATTTCTAACTAAACTGTGTTATTGAAAGAACCGGTGTGACGTGATCTGTTTTCTTTGTACCTGACACAATCCTAGCTGCTGTATTTTGGGCACGTTGAAGAGGGACAATGTTTTTAGCTGGCAGCCCATACAGAAGGGCCATTCAGTAGTCGGGTTTCGATGATATAAGTGCATGACCAAGGTTCTGACAAACTCCGTTTGTAAGATACTGGCGTATGCGACCATAGACAGTGGAGGGGCCCCCTCCACTGTCAATGATGCGACCTATTGATTTAATATGATTTAATATGATTGCCATGGTAACATCCATCCATGGCAAGTAAGGGAGAAAAGCCTTAAAGGCCTATATAATCCCTGTAGTGTTCCAGTACTGGTCCAAGACAATTTTAAAGTCTTTAACAGTTTCTGCTCCAATAACATGTTCTGGTAAATTGTTCCAGCGGAGTACAACACGTTGTTCGGAGGTGAAAAAGAACTGATCTACATGTCAACGAGATGTGCTTCTTGAGGTTATAACAGTCATCAATTGTATCTCTCTCTATTGTCTATGGTAATACCGAGCTCGGAATAATCTTGAAATTATGCTGGAGTCAGAATTTACGGGGGGGGGGGCATGAACAAAATTGAGGTTCAAAGGGAGGGGGGCATGACAATTGTGATGGTCTGAAAGGGCCCCCGAATATTCTGCTCATGATTTGAACCAAAATTAAACCTCAGGAGCAGTTGTTTACCAAGTAAATTTACATTTGTGTAAGTGTATGCCTCTCTCTCTCTCTCTCTCTCTCTCTCTCTCTCTCTCTCTCTCTCTCTCTCTCTCTCTCTCTCTCTCTCTCTCTCTCTCTCTCTCTCTCTCTCTCTCTCTCTCTCTCTCTCTCTCTCTCTCTCTCTCTCTCGTCTCCCCCCTCTCTCTCTCTCTCTCGTCTCCGTATGTCTCCTTCTCTCTTGCTCTATCTCTCTGTGTGGAGACTTTGTTGAACATTCAAACCACAGGATCAGTCGTTTACCTTGTACTTTGCAAAATTGTTCACTTCATTTACCTACCATACATTTAATTATTAGGCAGCCATTGGCCAAACGAATGTGTGTGTCTGCCAAAATATCTATGTATTAGTTAAAGTGTAGGTAATACAGTTGTAGAATAATTTAATGAGAGTACAATTTGGGTATTGAAGACAATTTTCAAGTACTTTATGGCTTCCAATAATGTGTATGGTTTGAAATATTATGCCGCTAAATGGCCTCCTACATGTCCTTATTTTTCAAAAAATTGCCTACTGTGGGAGGGGGACACACCCTCCCCACTAGTTATCGAAGGGGGGTGCCGTTTCTGTCAAGAAATAGGATTCAAAAAGAAAACTCTGCTGGTTAAGTTTTTCCAAGTACAGGTTACAGCCCAATGAGCCCACATCCATTTGTAAAGAAATCTCTATGTCTGATATGTATGGACACTGAAGTTGATTTCCACTGTTAGTTTACAGTGTGTCATATAGTGTACCATACTGTACTTCTCTGACGTGTATGGGGAGGGGGTAATGTATAATTGGATATTAAAATATGTGCAGCCGGGGGGGGGGAGGTATGTAAGGACGTCGCCATCTTTCAAGCGCTAAATTACCTGTTAATCGAGATTTGTTTCAAAATATTAGCATGGTTGATAATATATGTGAAAGGGGTAAACTAAGAATGGTTTCTGGGATCGCCTAAGTCAACACAACATATATTGTGGATGGACTGAGATATTCGATTACGATTGACATTGTCCGATTTCCAATCGTCTCAATATTCATATTAACATTCTCTCTCTCTCTCTCTCTCTCTCTCTCTCTCTCTCTCTCTCTCTCTCTCTCTCTCTCTCTCTCTCTCTCTCTCTCTCTCTCTCTCTCTCTCTCTCTCTCTCTCCGTATGTTTGACTACGATGTCAGTCTAAATATGTCATTTACATGACGAGGGTTAGTGCCGGATAGTGCCAAAACACGTGGAAACGATTTCTGGAAAGAATTCAATACGATTTCTCAACTCTCAAATTCGAATGAAACAAATATGTTCTGATGCCTCCATGATTGTACTTGTAGTCTAGTTAGTTCGCGTTTCGTTCATCTCCACAACATGCACAGAGCTA
This sequence comes from Glandiceps talaboti, assembly GCF_964340395.1. Lineage (NCBI taxonomy): Eukaryota > Metazoa > Hemichordata > Enteropneusta > Spengelidae > Glandiceps > Glandiceps talaboti. The sequence continues at coordinate 13,106,892 of NC_135550.1, read as the reverse complement.
GAGATCGTAGAGAACAGTCGGCAGCTATAGGAACTAGACTAGGCAGTGATGTATGATCTATGTGTACAACACAGACAGTTCTCTTTGAGATGTGAGGATCATTACAGAAATAAAAGAGTTGCCAACGTTAGATTTGTTAATGGATTATATCACTGTACCCGTCATCAACGTCGCTTATCATCAGTATCAAATGTTGCACTAAATGTTTCAAAAATGTCTTGCTTCCCGGCCATCAGATAATTTAACTGAAAGTATGAGAATTCTTTATCGAAACTTATTCAGTCATAAAATCATCAGGTTTCTGACAATTTCCAATACCTTTTACAAGAAAGACTGCAGTACAAGAACATTTGGTTAGCTACATGTATTACATCTGATGCCTTATACGTGACACGCACGATAATTGTCCAGTTTGCACCAGAGGGTGTGCCTCGCCTTCTGTACATGTGCCGTACGTCTGGCTTGTCTGTCAGTGTCACATTTTGCTTCCCCTCTTCAGTTTTCTCAGATGTTTTAAGAATTTAAACATAGTCAGTGTCTGATCGACAAAATTTCTTTCCACTGAAGTTTAGAAAACATTTAGTGCTACTCTACGTAAACGTCATGTTGATGCATCATACATCATCATGAGACGTCACATTGACCTCACACTTCGCTTCGCGCTTCCTTCAACGTCCGGTCGTTATGAAACTAGTTCGAAGGCTTTCGCTAGCGATAGCGTGGCCAGTCTTGTTTTACTGCGTAATCGTCAAATGTTTTCCAAATAATTATGAATTAATTTATCTTTTTGTTTACACTTTGGGTATTTTACTTGCTATTAGAACTTCCGGGCAACTCATATTTAATTTTCCAACCTTAGAATTTGATCAATGATCGTCAGGTTTGAGTACTTTCCTAAGCCGGTCCCACAACTGTTATACTTATAAGTTATAGCTGGGCGTTGTGACCGGTAACCGGCTATTATCTACATCACTGCCTACTAGGTACGTCAAAAACACACCGTTCGCACATGTGAGCCTGATTTTAGGCAAAATATCGGGCTATTAGAGTGCATACAGGCCCTTTTGTTCGCTTGTATTGTTTGCATTTGGTATTTGGCATATCGCACGTTGTTTATTTGCACCATTCACAGTGTATTATCATGTTTTGTGTAACTTGTAAGCCTAATCGACAACTGGGCCAACGGTTTTTACTAGACAAATTTGAAACAAATTTTGCGTCAGTTTGATGGTAAACCTGCTATATTGACTACCAAACTTAGTTAACCCCAGTTATTTCTACTCATGTTGCATCACCATATATTTAGAAAGAGTATATATGAAATATGAGAGCCATGTGAAACTTCTTCAGTGCAAAATGGGATGAAGATATGAGGGCAAAGTCAGTGCTCCTTACAGCAGTTTGTTTTTCCCGCATATGCATACATTACCCATAATCCTTTTAAGTATTCTGCAGATATCTGTGCAATGTGCACACATGACTCATGAAAATCTGGAATGCACTGATCGAAGCCAATACGACTAATACCATAAACAAGGTAACCCATTCCATGCCTATTTGTACCCATCGTACATCTAGATTTCAATCCGATCAAAACGATTACTATAAAAAAGGCCAAAAAGGAGCGAATTGTTTCTGCGCGTCGGTCTTTTTTTCGTGTTTGTCCAGCCCATGCAGTCTGCAGATCCATTGGGAAACAGAAAAATAACCCTCCCTACTTCAGTGAAGACAACTAGTACTGCAGAGCCAATCACGAACAAACAAATGACATCTGCCACCACATACACACTTGCTCTAAAGTATAAATAAAACGAACAGTGACCATAAATAATAGGTGACAGGTACCTCCATTGCTAACATATTGCATGTATTGTCAAATCTTATTCTGTTGCATCTTTGTTAATGTATACTAATATTCGATATTCTCATGTCGAAAGTTGCACAAGGTATACATTTTATATGTTTCAAACATATACATTGTGCGATATGCATAATAGGGGACAATTACTGGTCGAACTAGAAATTTTTCTTATAAACTTCACCAAGATAACCAGACCCAAACAAATGTATGAACTTAAGTTGTTCTGAATGAACTTTTATCGAGGGAACGTATAGAGATTGGAGAGATATATTCGTGTAATGAGTAATCTTGGTATGATGCGAACACAGAACATTGTGATAAATCAATCTGTATATTATCTCGTGTCTTCGAAAGTGATCGAGAGAGTGACGCTAAAATAAAATCCACAGCTTCACCTGAGAAGCACGCGCGTTTAAAGTGTTAACCAATCACAACCAAACAAAGTAGTTTGACATGAATGGATCACAAAAGGCTTCTATAGCAGGCCTATGTCATTCGAAAAGAACTATACATTTCTTTTGTACCATACACTCTCAAACAGAGTGAGTAGAGTAAATAAAGATTGAATGAATGATTTACATGGTATATAGCTTGCATTGTACAGTTATACTATAAAAACAGGAGTTATGAGTATACCACATTGAAATAAAACAAGAGAATAAGAGACGAGGGCCCTCAGAATCGTCAAGTAGAGTGATATAACAGTTACATGGATGCCGGACATGTACCCATAGGTACGGGGCCCGGGGGGGGGGGTCTGCATGCCGAACGTCATTAAGTATTTCCTTTACTTTGGTGCTCATGATCGTAATTTGGATGATGCCCAAGATATTTGAGGCGTGAATACCTGTTGTTCTTCTAAAGGCTTGTTTATTGCTGTGAAGATCACACCCTAACACTTAATTGTTCTATAAACGACACATGGACAAGAATACTATTCCCATAGAGGTTAGTCTAGTTAATTCCTGATGGACCGTATTTCGTTCAGCGTTACGTTGTACATAACACGGTCCGTCAGAAACTATAGACGACATGGATGACATGGGTAGATACTGCCATAATATTCCCAATAGTCACTCAATTTTACTTAGCTAGAAATAATGTCCACAGACTCAAATCTGTCAGCACGTCTCTACTGTGAGTTTGTTGACGCTATTGGCCGGTCAGGTTTGTTAAGAAGCTCCATACACTAGCAATATTTGTGGCCCAATTTTAAACTATTATTGGAAACGATTGTCATGTCATCTAAATCTGTATTACTATGCATCAAACGCGTAGAAATTTGAAACACGTTTAGTGGTGGTGGTATGTAGTGCATAATGAAAAGGCGTACTACGAACATTTATTTCAAAATGAGCCCTGTGATATTACAATCTACGTACGTCCTAACCATGTAGTTCATATCATAAGCCTGCTTATATACATACATATATGTATCGAATACACTAGCTACACGTATAGCGTTTATGTACGTATTGATTGCAAGCACGGTAGATTTGAATATTCATTTGTTTACTGCCCGGTTATCGGGGTGAACTCATGAATACATTCTGAACTAAATGCAAATGTATTCAAATCACTTCCGACTCGCAATCTGAACTATTTTTCAGATCGAGTATAATCCGATTAGACAGGCGCTAATGGGAAAGTACAGAAACGTCCACCTCATCAGCATAAAAGTACAGAATTGAACTCAATCTGAACTATAGTACGGAAAATGACGTATTCTGTACTAAAATCTCTACTAGTGTAAGGCTATAAACAGGAAACTTCACTCCAATTGTTGATATACATCTTCATTTTAATCTTACAATAGAACAAGTGGATACAGCAATAATGCATATTTTAAGAAACAACTTGGTGTCATTATCTGTATGGACTGTGGTTTGACTAAGTTGGCTTTATTGGGCCATAGTTTGACCTATGACACTCTATAGGATGTCTATGGGTTTACCTATAGTTTGTCTATAGTATTGTCCTCCAGGGCTGTCCTAGCTATTGGGAGCCAATAAAGGTCACCTCTAGGACCTACAGAGCTGTCATATTGGACTCCAATAGGGTTGTCCTCTAGGACCTATAGGGCTATCCTTTTGGACACCTTTAGGGATGACCTCAAGGACCTACAAGGCTGTCCCTATTGCATACCAATAGGGTTATCCTCTAGGACCTACGGGGCTGTCCCATTGGACGCCAATAGTATTGTCTAATATGACCTACAGGGCTGTCTTATTGAACACCAATATGGTTGTCCTATTGGATGCCCAAAGGGTCGCTCTATAGGGATCATGTCGAAACCGACATAGGACCCCAATGGGCTGCCCTTTTAAACTACTGTAAGATTGTCCTTTGTGTGGATCATATATGATTTTTGTTAGCGTGATAATAGAGCATGATATATAAATCGCAAAACAGGCTATCAGGCTGTGCTTTTTTATTTTTCGTATTTTCTGTTTGAATTCCTGGGCACAGGGCACATGATAAGGGGCCGGTCACTATCTTTGGATGGATTTGTAGGGGTCACTCTGTTTTTGAAATTGGCAGTAGGGGTCATCGTGTTAGAATTGTGATGGAAGAAAAGAATCTTTTCTACAATGGCATATAGCCTTGCCTGAAATGTGGTGCATGTAAATATTTATTCTTGTCCCTGTTTCTTACATAAATTCTTTAATATTACTTATTGTTTAGTTCAAACATAACTATACATATACATATCTATGTATTACCTAGCTACCACACTAATTACAGAACATGTCGTGTAAATGCTTGGCCTTTTCATAATCAATGCTTCACTGATATTGCACTTTGGTGCAAGTGAACTTGAAGGTTTCATAATGGTACTCTTCATAGATATTTGTATAAAAGAAGTTAATCTAAATTGTTTTACTCATCAGTATGAACTTGTCAGAAGGGATTAATACACTTTCTATTTTGGACACTACATGTTATTGACACTAAAGCTCGCCACATCTCATCAGATTCCAGTTTCTATTATACACTAGGTATGTCCACCTAAAGTTCTCTAACATACCGGTGACTTTACTATACAAGCAATATTAATGCCCCTATTCCAATGTTACGGGCCCATTTTTATGTGACATGGGAAACTCATTTTAAACTTACATTTACGTTAGCTTTTCGAAGCTTGGGAATATGAATAACGTAAACATTGCCTTTATAATAGAAGCCAAAAACTGCAGCTCTGCAACGGGTAAAACCCCAAGGACTCCCTAACCCCAGAGGTCACTCATGCAATCAACCAACAATCAGATGTACCAACAACGTTTTTACTGTCATAAAGGTATTAAAAATTTCTTAAACATTTTCACTCTATTCTAATTTGAGATGATATTGTCTTTTAAAGATGTGCCATGTTTGCCAAGATAGTCTAAAATTGCCTTAAACTCCAAATCTCTCCTACCAATGATACTACCATTAGATGTGCTGTGCAAATTATTTTCTGAAAATGTCTGAACAGTCTCAAAATTGGCTTTTTGGAGTTGAAAACCTCTACCATGCAAATGCACAACTTGGTGATATGGTGAACGAAGAGTGATATCCAATAATAACTTCGTATGATAGTATTTAATTGTGGACAATTATGTAATGGCCCTTACTTTGATGTTTTTACTGAAACATATACACTTATTGTGATATGTTCATATGGTTAACTCTTCCGAGCCTAACACTAGTGTCATTTACTCACGCCACTGCAAGTTTAAGAGACGCTCTGGTATATTTTGAATTCATTCAAGACGGGTTGTATTGATTCTGGAAAATCATATGGAATATTCGTTAGGACTTACCTGTCTTTCATATTCCCCACGCGTTTCCTGCCATGCCTTTCTATGACTTGACCTCCTTTCAGACATAAATCCCACTTGTTTACATTCGTTATCCAATGCCTTCGTTGTTTCTTTAAGATATTTGATTTCAATTTCTAAGTTTTCCTTTATTGTCTCTAGCTTGGAAATTTCTTTTTGTAATGTGCGTTTACGCAATTTGCGTTCTTCTACTTCCATGTTCTTTGTTGATAGGTCTTGATTATTCTCTCGTTGCACTCTCTCGGCACGCCGTTTAATTTCCTCCAGTTTCTTTGTCATTTGTCTGATCTCTTCATCAAGGCGTTTCTTTTTCGCTATGCCCTTATTAAATTCATTTTTGGCAACCATTCCCTTCTGTTCTAGATCTCTGATGTCGTTTTCTAATATATTCTTGTGTATCCGAAGACCATTTTGCCTACTGATCTCTACATCAAGAGTATTCTTGCTAGTCTTCAGTTCCCCAATTTGTTTTTGATGAGTTTGAATAACGTCTTTCAAGTCATTAACTTGGTCATTCAATTTGGATTTATTTGATTTCAGTAGTGCAACCTCTTCCATAATTTCATCTTTCCTAACAGTCTCTTTCTCCTCGATGCTCTTAAGCCGTGCTATATCGCTTCTCAAGTTATCCTTCTTGGCTGACAGACTTTCAGTTTCACGTAAGGAATTTTCGAGATTTTTATCAACCACCTTCTTTTTAGCCTCGATAGCTTTATTGTCATCTTCTCCGCGTCTTCTCTTCTGTTCTAGATCGCTGATATTCTTTCTCAATGCACCCATCTGTGTCGTGACAATAGCAGATTCTTTCTTGGTTTGTGTGAGCTCCACACGTGCTTCTTTTACCTTCTTATCAAGGTCGTCATGTTCTCTTTTCAAGTCTATAATATTACGATGCAATATTACGGCGTCTTCTGCTACCAGGTTTTTATTAGTCATGATGTCTTTCTTTTCAGCCTCTATACGTGTGATTGATCTTTCCACATTATTTTTCTCATTCTCTAAACTTTTTATTGCATTTGTTAGTTCAGTTTTAGAATGTTCTAGTTCTTTAATATCTTTAGATATTTTCCTCTGTTTTAAGAGTTCTTGATCCTGCAGTACCTCCAGATTCTTTGTTTTTCCTAAGACTTCTTCTTCAAGGCGTTTACTCTTGCTCTCGAAATTACTGACATTTATTTTGTATTTTTGAATGTCGTCTTGCAAGTCTCTCGCACAACTTTCGAGTCGTTCTATATCATCTTGTAAATTTTGGCGTTTATCTGATAGGTATTTGGAATCTTTTTTCAGTTGTTCAGTGTTGTAACTGAGTTTTTTAAGTTCTTCAACTTGATTCTCTTTATCATTTGTTAATGATTTAATATCTGAGGTGTACCTAATTTTTCTGTTCACAAGATCTTTGACAGCATCTTCCAATTGGCTCTTTTTTGTTTGGAGACTTTCATTTCCATCTTGTGTTGCCATTGAGCTGTAATGGTAGTATATTTCTTTCTGAAATTGTGTTTTGGATATGATCGTTCTAGGATGACAACAACAATAACAGCCACAACAACAACAGGACAAAAACATAACCACCACCACCAACAGCAACGATATCAAGAATGAGAAAAGAACAATCTAGTATGTTTCTGTAAACGATGTTTCGCTAATCATTAATTTGATTGCATGAAATCAGATTAAATATATCGCCAGAATGAACAAACGAACTAAAGTAGTCACTAGTAGTAATGAATGAAAACACACACACACATACACACATAACATACATACATAGTTATACATACATACATACATACATACATACACACATACATACATACATACATACATACATACATACATACATACATACATACATACATACATACACACACACACACACACATACATACATACATACACACATAGATACAATACAATACAATGCAATACACTGATACATACAAGTGTAGCTAAAACATGTCAAAGAAATTGGATCTCTGTTAATTTGTTGATCGCCAACGTCAATATGGAAGTCGTGTCTTTTAAAATATACATACATGTAGTCTAATTTATTAATTTATTTTACTTCAATATTAGGCACGTTAACAGATATAGCATCTCGCATAACTCCATTGATTAAAGTCACACACAAAGACTTGATAAGTCAACACACCTTTGGTTCACTGGACGTCGCGCATCACCAGGTGTTTGTCCGCCATGCTCAACATGTGTTTCAGTTTCTATTCGATAAAATAGAACAAAAATAGATGAATTGTTCCTGAAAATAGAGCCGCTAATGAATGAAAATTATTAACCAAGTATATTACAATGTGTTAAAGTTGAAAGGTCTACTTATAGATAAACAATCAAAACAACTCTGTGTATTAAAATGTATACACAGTCACTGATGAGGACAGCACTTTGTATAAAAATGTACACTGAGCGTGAAACTACATTTGGAAAGTGCTCAATCGAGCACAACATAAAAATAATCGAGGTTGCCCAGTTCCCCAGTAGGGTTAGGATTCCGTTAAACGCTATATAGCGAAGTTTTGAGATAGGTTAACAGACATATCAGTAATGCGCGTTATAATTAGTAACCGCTGTTAAATCTGGTCTATGTTATTATATAAGATATCACAATACGGCAGGCAGTCTATCATATTTGGACTATTCATCACATTGCGTGTTACTGCCATTGTGAACCACTATCATGTTTCATCATCAGTGGCATGAGGTATTCTCAAGATAATTATAATTCATAATTATAATTGTTTGTGAATTTGGTGATACAGTGGTCTCGTTGGTGGAAAGTGATCTCGTTGGTGGTTTTTGTGTTACAGTACTGGTACATTTTATTTTTAGATTATTTTTTGTTTTGCGTGTCACTATCGGTCACTATTGTTGTAATTGTGTACTGCGTATTGCCGTGATTCACACTATCATATTTTTGTCCCTTTGTGAATGAATTCGATCAGTGATTTCAAGCCCGGTAATTTGGTTTTGTTTGTGATTTTCAGGTCTCTTGTTACAATTACTCTTTCAAAGAACTTTCGGATGTTTTTTGTTGATTGACGGCGCCTCGTATTTAATAAGTTGTTTATGATTTTGATTTTCCTCGGGATTAAATGGTGAATCTCCATTCAAGTCAAAGGGCTGATTTAGGTGAAGTTGACTGTTGTCAAGCCTTAAGTCTGGTTTAGACATGTTACTGCCTTAACAAATAATGTTTCAATATGATTTCAAAAAATTTTGGCGTCAGTACTGATGTGATTGCGAATGTTTTAGGAAACGCATATTACTTCCGCTACAGTGCTCATATAACCGGCTCTTTCAGTCAGCAAATTTGAGATTGAATCATTGGCTAGAGCTTCGAGTATAATAGTGTTACATTAGGTGTAGATAGAATCCAGTTTTATTACTTTGCACAGGTTATCAGTCTGTGGTCATGCAAGTACATTGTATGGACACTGAAGATGAATATTGTTAATATTTGTGTCTACACATGGTCGTAATTGTTTCTTTTTTTTGTGTAGATAATTAATGGGCTTTCACCCTTGGTTGATGGCATATTGAATTGCAATTTATATGAAAGCATATTAGTTGATTCGACTGAATTAGCGATTAATTAATTACTCAAACCATTATTGTAGTTTGAGTAGTTATACGAGGTAGTTATATAAAGAATCCACGCATTAGGGGAATATGTGATTTGCTTCTAACATATATGGGTATGTATAAATCATAACGAATGAATGTCCGCTGATCAACCAGACTATGGGATATCGTTGCGCAAACGATATTCTTACAAGGTATATCCTAACTCACCAGGTGACCGACAAGTTGGTCCCCAGTGGCACAGTCAATTAGTATAGGGAGGGGGTAGGATTCTGCTAACTTTATATAGCGAAGTTCTTACTAATATATTAAAAGCTATGCCAGTAATGCGCATCGGTAGCACTGTTATATCTGATCATTGTGTGTATGTTAATATTGAAAGCCATGGGATGGGGTTGGGAACTTGGGTGGAAGATTTTGTTCACCTGGCTATTAAGTAATGTCCTAACTTTGCAAAATGTACATGCATTTGAATGTAGCTAAGGGCGTATTCATAATAAGGCCACTTTTGAGAACACCTTGGACATGCTGAAGAATAACAGTTCTATACACACCCTTACATTTTTGGGGGGCAGTCACCAAATACTTTTGGAATAAAGTATGTTTGACCAAAGTCTTATTTTGCATTTGACTAATAATATAGCTGTGCAGATGTGTCTCGACACATGCATCCAAATAGATGCCTGTAGTAACATATTCCTCCAAGATGATCGCATGAAATAAAAATCATTTGACTCTGCATTCGGCTTTCAAGCATCACGAACATACATAAAACAAACACAGAAATAACATAGAAAACCAGATTTAAACTGAATGCCTCCCGTAAGGGAATCACTAATTATGCAAATAGCCCATTAAACTAAAAAAAAATATGGTAACAGGCTTTGTTTTTGGACAAGCATGCTTTCTTAGGTTAATGTATGTGCCAAATTATACGGAATTTGAAGAGTGCATGATACTGCTTAATACTGAATGTCGTTCATTATTCAAAATACTCATTAAAGGTAAAAGTAGGAACAAACTTCATAGGACAGGTGCGTATTATTATGGATGATGTATGTACCATCTTATATGAAATTTGAAGCTTGCATTTTTAAGATATAACCTCGTTACCTAAAATCATTAATTATGCAAATTTCTCATTAAAATTGACTGCAAGCTATATCAAATATTTTATAGGACATATCCACTTTGTTATGGTTAACGTATGTACTAAATTGTATTGAAATTGAAGTATGCAGTTTTAAGATATAGCCTAATTACCGAAAATCATTAATTATGCAAATTATTCATTAACACTGTAAGGTACATCAACTGACTTTATAGGACATACACAATTTGTAATGGTTAATGTATGTACTGAATTGCACTGAAATTGAAGTATGCAGTCGTAAGATATAGCCTAATTACCAAGAATCATTAATTATGCAAATTATTCATTAACACTGAAAGGTACACCAACAAGCTTTACAGGGCATATGTGATTGTTATGGTTAACGTGTGTACTGAATTATATTGGAATTGAAGTATGTATTCTTAAGATATAGCCTAATTACCGAAAATCATTAATTATGCAAATTATTCATTAACACTGTAATGTACATCAACCAACTTTAATAGGACATACACAATTTGTTATGGTTAACGTGTGTACTGAATTATATTGAAACTGAAGTATGTATTCTTATGATATAGCCTAATTACCGATAATCATTAAATATGCAAATTATTCATTAACACTGTAAGGTACATCAACAAACTTGATAGGACATATGAGTTTTCTTATGGTTAACATATGTACTAAATTATGTTGAATATGAAGTATGCATTCTTAAGATATAGCCTAATTACCAAAATAATAAATTATGCAAATTATTCGTTAATGCTGTAAGGTACATCAACAAATTTTATAGGACAAATGTATGTTGTTATGTTTAACGGATATACTAAATTATATTGAAATTGAAGTATGCAGATATTCCTTAATTAGTTGATTTCATTAATATGCAAATTTCTCTAATTAAACATTAACAGATCTGGCTCAAAACCTAATCAGGTCTAGCCATTACCCTAAAGATTATATATTCCAAATTACATTACAATTGAGCCAGCCGGTTTTTAGAAAATGATGACGCAGACAGACAGACAGACAGACAGACAGACAGACAGACAGACAGACAGACAGACAGACACACAGACACTCATTCCCCTTTTAATACCTCCCGTACCCTTACGGGAGGTAACAAGTAAAATGACTTTATTGGTTTTAAAATAAATGCATGAATATTATTAAAAGTAGCCTGTTGGGTCGATTCGGATTAGACATGTCTTTTTCTGTCACAGTGAGAGCAGTCCTGTTGAGTGTTGGCGACATTTCAAATGGGTGGACAAAGACAGACAGACAGACAGACAGACAGACAGACAGACAGACAGACAGACAAAGAAAGACACACACACACACACACACACACACACACACACACACACACACACAGTAGTTTTAAGTCCTACCATATACCAACATTGTAATATCTGATATAACTTACCAGATGTAATGCTGTCATCCGCAGGATTATGCGTGTCCTACCAAGAAAGCAATATCATGACGTTAGAGATTATAACCGTATTGCTTATACGCTTGACATATTTTGGGGCATCTTATCTCTCGTATACAGAACAAGGTATGCATTATAAGTGTGCATGTGGTTTTTGATAGGTTATTGGAAGGAAGGCAGGCGTAAAGCAATTCACCACAGTGTGAATGTATTTCTTATCATGTCACAGTGGCGTTCACACAAGAAAAGAGGAAGACAAAGGTCTCCAAGGAAAATTACTGAGTAGCACGATTGGCAAATAACATATATACATGTAACCTGTGACTGTGAATTCATATCTGCTTTTCAAAATTAAATCACTTCCACGTTACACGGGAAACCTTGTACATCATCGAACTAGGGTGTACGCTTCCTAAATTCTAAGGTGTTGCTAGGAAGAGGAGCACACTATGTACCAGCTATGTCCCTCTAGCTTATTATCACTACACGCAAAGTCCAATTTACCAACCTTTACCATACCTGTGACCCACTTAACCACCACACGTTCTGGAAAGGGAATGACGTATGTACAACCAAATACTACAAAAGCAGCTAGTCTTACTTTATTGACATCTAACATAAATTGCAGATCACACCGAATAAAGGTTTATATAGGGTTTCCTACATTCCATACAAATTGTTTAAAATGCACGAATTTGATATTGACCTTCATTTGATTGGTCAATATAAATGTGGAAGAGCTAGGATTTGTGAGTAGAAATTGTTTGAGTTCAACTTAAACTTATTTGACATAACTTACTTGGCTATGTAAGCTGCAGTCTGGATACTAAAATTGATTCAGGCGCAGTGCATATTTCATTCACAATAGTAAACTTACAAAAGTTTGTAGCAGGAAAACTAAGGTCGAGATACAGAATTAAGCAAAATAAGAAAAATGCTGTATATCTCAAAGTCTGTATATCTCAGAGGACTTCTGTGTGGGAATGAATGCAAACCATATACTTAATGCTTTTATTTTGTATCGACGTTGTTCCACTTTTGTTAAGACATGTTTTCGTCAATTACGTTTTGATTAAATTTCTCTGAATTATTTTGATAATTCTGACTGACTGACTGACTGACTGACTGACTGACTGACTGTGTCTGTCTGTCTGTCTGTCTGTCTGTCTGTCTGTCTGTCTGTCTGTCTGTCTGTCTGTCTGTCTGTTGTATTTAGTAGATTTCTTCCGTTGCAGTAATAAGACTTTTTTTTAGTCATTTCTGATGGGTTGTTTTTCTTTTTTTACCCACACAGGGTAAAAAATTTACAGTTATAAATACTGAGTTATTGTTTGTAGTGAACTCTCTCTTTTAGGATGTGGTGGCACATTGGATTGTCAGCGATAAAAGCTATAGTTACGTAGACTTATTTCCGCCGGTTTTCGGGCATATGGCTGAATCAAGTTGGGTACTGGCTTTGGCCGGCGTTATATACGTTTGGTCAGCAGAGCTTTTGCAGAATCTCTATTTTCAATTTATTTCTTCTGGTGGATACTGAGTTAATCTGTATATTTCCCTTTGTTGCACCTACATGTTCTGTGGTGGTAGATATACATGTTAAGTAGTTCACGAAATAGCCTGTTTATGAAGTCTGTTAATAGTTATTGCCACTTTCTTTCTCTGAAACTGGGTGTGTACATTTTGTTTCGGGATATGGATGCTTCCCATTGGATGATTTGTTGCCTGAATGTGGTGGAACGACCGATAAAGATGTTAATTTGACGAGATATTGTTTTAACTCAAGGAAGAGTAGTACCGGGCCGAATTGTTTTTTTTAGTCATCGATGCTGAGTACTCATCTTTATTTCAATTAGTTGTTTAGCATGTGATTGTTTTGATGTTTCTTCCTCATGGGTAATGTGCCACAATTAAACATTTTCATGTTACTGTATGATTCATCTCCCCATGAAACGCCTGCCTTCAGGTTTGACCCTGACCTTATAGGTAAAATATTACGTAACCTAACCAATGGGTAGCGCGTTCCCCAAAACCCATTTAAGGACAATTGCATAATGCTCAATATGTTTTTGTCATAATCGTTCTAGATCTGAAGATGATATATTCCCCTATGTTGGGACCTCTTTGTAGTATATAACGTTATCTTTAACTCTAATTATTGTAATGTTTAGTGATTAGTTGATAGAATCTCAAAAATGAAGACGACCTTGAGTTTTGACTATATCCTTCACCTTTATTTGATCAAAACGACCATGTGTTCAGTGAGATCTGAGTTGCCTGTCCCCTAAAACCCATATATAGACCTTTCTGTCGTGTCTACAGCACTTGTGGACCATGAGATTGGTAGTGTCATATTTTGCACAATTGTTGATCTTGATATCAGTTGTCTTGGTAATAGGATTTTGTAATAAAATAAAAGCAACTCCAAAAGGGCTTTTGCTGTATTTTTCCTGAAAGAGTGTATAATTGTGTATAATTGGCTATTTTCTTACTGATTTTCATCTCTAACAACTATGTCAGCTGTTAGTTGTATGAACCTTTCCGAGTGTTTTCATAAAAATATGGGAAAAAAATAAGATAACCTCGAATTTTGACTATGACTTTGACCTTTGATCTGAAATGTCATACGATTAATGAGTTGCAACGATAATACGATGTAATCTATACGATGATCTTAGGAATGTTATGTTTGAATCGTAGGAGATGATTGTTTTGTAAATTTAAGTTCTGATCAGAGTTTTATATTCTCTATAAATAATTGTATTCGACCACTAGCAACATTTATTGAAAGTGCCTTCAGCAGACGAGAAAGATTATATACAGATTATATGAGCCCATTAGGGATTTCATTTCCACATTATGCATATTCAAGTCAATTTATGTAAAGAAATAATTGTCAATTCTGGTGCATGTATTTTTTGTTTTACTGAAACAAATTCAAGCTGAGTTTCAAGATTTTTAAGAACAGCATTTACATAATTATAAATATATATGTGATGTAATCATATCAAAGTACTGTAGATTGTGTGGAGTGAATTGATAGAAAATCTACTAGTTTTCGACTATTTACATATACAATCAATGCCCCATATTCACCAATCTTAGATTTCAACAGAATGTCTTACAGATGTCTTCAGTTTATTACAAATATCGGTAATTTATTACATATATCGGTAATTTTATTACAAATTTCGGTTTATTACAAATGTTGGTTGTACATTGCTGTCGGGTCATGACAGTCGTACTGTCGGGCATGAAAGATGTTGAAAATTTAATTGATAATAATTATGTTGATATCCACTATGGAACCAGCATCTCAATCAGTTGGTGGAATTACTGTCACGATTACATAAAGTAGGCTTAATTGCCAGACCTTCGAAGTGTTATATTGGATATTTATATATAGAGTTCAAAGATCATGGTGTAGGTCCCTTACGGGTTGTTCAAAGTTATGTTAGACAAAGTACAAGCTATTGTTGAAACAAAACACCCAGTAACAGTGAGAGAAGTTAAGTCATTTAGGTTTGGCAGGTTATTATAGAAAATTTGTACCAAATCTCGCTACCATTGCTGTACCATTGACCGATTTAACTAAGAAAGGACAGTCAAAGTGGGGAGAGTCTCAAGATAGAGCGTTTAAAGTGTTGAACGACATCGTAAGTAAAGAACCAGTTTTGAGACTACAAGATTTCGACAAGCCCTTCATATTAAGAACAGATGCGTCTGGTGTTGGTCTCTAGGTGCTGTACCTATGCAGGAATTTGATGATGGGAAATTGTCATAAGCATATGCTAGTAGAAAACTAATTCCTAGAGAGAAGTCATATTCTGTAATTGAACGTGAAGGCTTAGCAATTGTGTGGGCAATGCAGAAGTTTCAGCAATACTTTTACGCATACGGTAGAGAATTTATTTTGCAAACTGACCAGCAGCAATTGCTATATCTCAACAGAGCGAAAGTAGCCAATAGTAGATTAATGCTCTGAACACTGTATTTACAATCTTTTAATGGTAGGATGGAAGCTAGCAAATGCAATTTTAATGTTGGAACAGACTATTTGCGTCGTAGTGTAACCGAGTTTGAATAGTGCAATTTTCAGAAATGAGTGATGTGCCTTTTCCAAGTTTGACATTTCTGAGTGTTACATTTATCAAGTAAGCGTGTTTATAGTATACTTTCTTGTTAGACAAAAGCCATTTGTTTTGTTTTAAATGGTGGAGTAGAGTCATAAAGTGGTGATTTTAGTAAAATTATTGGCCCGGGTCAGCGACTTCGATTCAGGATGACTGGTCACATTTTTTTTACAAGTTACGGAAATTAGAGATATGTTTACTCGCATATAATTTTAAAGTAGTAAATTAGTATAATAATATGTTACGATGGCTGACTGGGACATAAACAACCTTTGTGAATTTGTATATACTATGACGGACAAATGGTGGCAATTTGGATCATCCAATCATGTGCGGCAATAGAGTTGTTTGGATACTAGTGTTACGGATGAGAGAATACAACTTTTTAATATTCGCTAAGTTTTGATGTATTGCTAGGTCACTGTGAACTCTCAGCTGTCATGAATTAATACTTAGAACAAATGTTCGCATTTCTCGAATAGTATTCTTCTAAGATCACAACACTGAAAGTTATTATAAGATCAACAGTGTCAAATAATGACTGATTACAGACAGTTGGAAGAACAATGACGTGATCACATTGTTTAGCTAGTTTTCATATTTGTCAATATCATTTGCATTGAATTAAGGCGACGGCAATACTTCCGTTTTAGTTATTTATGGTGCTGATTACTTTATCACCCAATCATTTTAGTATTGTATATTTTATGTTTATAATAATTTAATGGAATAATGGAGTAACATGGAGAAGGGTAACTTTAACAGTAGAGGTATCCCCCCAATTTGTTACACTAGTATAAATTGGATTG
Organism: Glandiceps talaboti; assembly: GCF_964340395.1. Lineage (NCBI taxonomy): Eukaryota > Metazoa > Hemichordata > Enteropneusta > Spengelidae > Glandiceps > Glandiceps talaboti. Next base: position 13,090,119 of record NC_135550.1, on the reverse strand, counting down.
ATATTTGACACTCCCTGGAGCTGATCCTCAGAATTTGATCTGTGATAAATGTACAACGTTGCTGTAGTATGATGTTGGATTCATGTATGGGGAAGTTCTGAACTCTGTTTCTGCTTGGAAACTCAATGTTTGCCGGGACCGTGAATACTACATTATGTACAACTGAAATATGCATTCGTGAAAAATTTACAATCTCATCCACGAGTTGCCTCTGTTGCAATGCCAACAGTGTGTACCTAGTCTGCGCTTCACAAGACAAAAGAGACTGTACATCGAACATTGTGAGTAGTTTTATTTGTAGTTTTGAGCATAGTTTTTCGTACAAGCGACTTCGCTGTACAAGTGTTAAATTACATTATATTTGAGACATATTAGGCAAAGTTAAACCTTTTACATATATGTGTGTATGTATGTGTGATGAGTTCGTTCTTATTTTCCAGTAATTGTGGTCCCTGCCGCATGTAATATTTTCGAAAAAAACAGGACTTTCGTGACACATACATATATAATTTAATACATACATTGGTGTCATATAAAGTTTGATAATATAAGTTTAATGATCAGTTGCATAATTAATGATTTTTATTAATTTGGATATAACTTCAGAATGCACACTTCAAATTCAATATAATTTGGCATATGCTTCAAACATAAGAAAGGGCACATGTCCTGAAAACCTTGTTGGTGTTGCTTTTACATTTAAAGAGTCATTTGCATAATTTCTGGGTTTTTTTTCAGTAATTAGGCTGTGCATGAAGAGTGCAAGCTTTAAGTTTCATATAATTTGGTATATACCGTCATGATGCCAAGGTGCACGTCTCATAAAGCTTATTCTTGGTAAATACATTGATGGTAGCAAAGTTCATGTACCATAGATAGTTTGATAATGTAGCTTTTAGTTTTAATTACTCATTTGCATAATTAATGATATTTCAGTAATTAGGCTATATTATCAAAATGCATACTTGAAATTGAATATAATTATGCACATACTTCAAACATAAGTAATACCACATGTTCTGACAAGCTTGGTGATGTGTAGCTTTTAATGATCATTTACATAATTATGATTTTCAGTAATTAGGCTATATCTTGCAAATAAGGTCCGTGTATATACACCGTCCATTTGTTTTTCGTTTGTCTATTGCAAACAAGAAAAACGATAAACCAATGCCTGCTTCGTTTTTCGTTTTCTCGATCGGAAAACAGAACAAGAAAAACAAATTGTTTTTTCCATTGCCGTTTCATTTTATAATAATACAAAAACGGTAAACAAACCATGTTCCTTTTTTCCTTTTTCGTTTTAACACAATTAATCAATGAAAACGAAAAACCAACCCGTGTTCAGGTTTCACTTTGATGGTGAGAAAAGGAACCAAGAAAAACTACTCATTCTCTATCACCGCATACTCAATCGATAGTAAACAAACTGTCTGTGTTCGTTTTTCGTTTTCCGTTTTATAGTCGGAACAAAAGAAAACGAAAGGCGCCACCTGTGTTCATTTTCTATTTCATATAATGATAAATCAAAAGCTGTTTTTCTTTTGTCTTTATTTAAATGCTCGTGATATTGCAAATCTTGCCCCCCCCCTCCCCCGGCTTGACCCACACATTTGAAAAGAATGGCTTCGCTAGAAGCACACGTTGGTACGGTAGAGCACCTCATATAAATGAGATGGGAACGCATTTGCAAGTGGCATAAAAGCACAATATGGAGACAGTAACGGCTTTTCAGAAAGAAGCGTGAGGAGACTGTGTGCAGTCTATCACATCAAAACCGGCGGTAGAGCTAGAGTCTGTGACAGACAGCTAGATGATGCTGTTCAGGGTGCCATTAGGAGAGTGGCGAATAATATGTCATAGTCCATGTACACGCATATGCACGTGGTTATTATGTATCTCACCAGTGATCACGTATTTTAGTGAAGGACCGGCCAGACCACACAGTTATGGCTTTCTTTGACATTTCATACAGTTTATTGTTAACTGACAGTTGAAATTTACATCATGCTACATACGCCCACACGTACTCATATACATGGCATGTTTTAGGTGTTCATTCAACTTTCTGTGGACCCCGGCCGGCCCCGCGAGCGGACCATAGATACATTTCATTAGCTACAATGTTCACACCGATATGCAAATTTCCCAGTCCATCCATGGAGCGCGTGGGCGGGGCCGGGGTCATGAACGACCTATTAAATTACATAATGCACCGGCTATATATTTAGAAACGTAGAGCAAACCAGCGCACATGTAATGGTCATACCATACTGTACACGGTCCAAATTGGTTTATACCTTTGATACTATATGCACATATCATTGTTAATTTTATGCTCAATTTTCAAAAAGCTGAATGTGTGACACTATCATTCATATTCTTTATCAGTGTTGTCACTTTTTACACATATAGGTAGCGAGCGCATGATAGACATTTACTTATTACATGTATGATCTGTTGATTCCACCATGTCATAAAAAGGAGATAAAGGGCCTAGGAAAACAGTACAGGTTTCGATTTATCGTTATATGATCGACAGAACGAGTAATAGAATATGAACACAGCATTACTGGGACAAGCCATTAGCCAAGCAAGTGGACTTGTTATCAAAGAGTACCAATATTTACACATGTGATGATGGGCTCTTACATAACACAAGTAAACAGCTGTAAAAGTGTAGTTCACAGCGTAAGATCATTTCTAAGGAGTGAGTCAACTGAGGCAAACCTTATCTCCGTCTTATATCAGTTGTTATCAATTTATTAGGCTATTATAAGTAATGCTACAAACAGCTTTAGAGATGCAAACAACTTTTATGACACCCGTTTTCGCCAGGCAAGCCCGCGGGTTTGTTGCACTTGGACCGCTAATGGTTTGTGACTGTCATGGATGGCGCCTTTCGTTTTCTTTTGTTCCAACTATAAAATGGAAAACGAAAAACGAACACAGACAGTTTGTTTACTATCGATTGAGTATGCGGTGATAGAGAATGAGTAGTTTTTCTTGATTCCTTTTCTCACCATCAAAGCGAAAAGTGAAAACTGAACACGGGTTGGTTTTTCGTTTTCATTGATTAATTGTGTTAAACGAAAAAGGAAAAAAGGAACAGGGTTTGTTTACCGTTTTTGTATTATTATAAAATGAAACGGCAATGGAAAAAACAATTTGTTTTTCTTGTTCTTTTTCTCGATCGCTGACACGAAAAACGAAAAACAAATTGTTTTTCGTTTTCCGATTGAGAAAACGAAAAACGAAGCAGTCACTGGTTTTTAGTTTATCTTGTTTGCAATAGACAAACGAAAAACAAATGGACGGTATATACACGGACCAAATAATCTCTAAACTCAAATTTAAACATTACAAATCGCATATGTTCTGTTGCAGATATGTTGCAGATATATATATATATATATATATATATATATATATATATATATATATATATATATATATATATATATATACATAAAAATGAAAGAAGACGAGTCTGATATTACATAGTGGAATTACACTACGGACCGTTTCACCCGAAGGATCGTCAGGTGTAATAGTGTGGTTTAATAGTATTCGTTAGCTATACATCCTGCATTATGTACATAACTTGTGTGTGTTCACTGATGGCTGTGTGTACACAAAAAGATTGACAACAACACAGCCATCAGTGAACACACACAAGTTATGTACATAATGCAGGATGTATAGCTAACGAATACTATTAAACCACACTATTACACCTGACGATCCTTCGGGTGAAACGGTCCGTAGTGTAATTCCACTATGTAATATCAGACTCGTCTTCTTTCATTTTTATGTATGATAGCTCTCCAAGGTGATCGAGCACTCTACTTGGCGAAAGAAGAATGAAATTATATGTATATATATATATATATATATATATATATATATATATATATATATATATATATATAAACACACACATTTTCATGGATGTCACCTGTCTCATTATCAAATATAGGTGTAATAACTTCTTGCGGCTAAGCCACAAGGTAGTTCGCAAATGTACTCGGTTAACGACTGCGTGTGAGGTTTCATTTAGCCCAGATCATGAGCAAAACATATATATATATATATATAGTGTATATATGGCCCCTTCCAGACTATCAGAATTTTCATGGACCCCCTGACACACCCAATATCTGTCCTGTCCCCCGCCGTAAATTCTGATTGTTCTCTACGGCAGGAAAGTACCGAAGACTACCGGCCTTAGGACACGATTTTGATTGAATATATCTTCAATGTTAAAAATTGTTCACAATAATTTTATGGCTAAGCACAAATAAGATTGGACAGACATACGCATGGGTAACTAATTCAACAACTGAAATACGCGATTTGCATTCATGCGAATTCAACATAAGTACGAGTCACATTGAGTTGATATCTTGATTTTTTATGCTGCTGTTAGTCTCTCAGTTTTGAGGAAGAAAATACTAGTTATAACTGGACTGTTAATTAAAAACAATCACTCATCTGCTGTAAATGTTGTATTACTCTGAAATATGTCTATTTGATGACACACGATTTCCCATCCGCAGGAATATATTATAGATAGCGTCACATTATTATGCAGGGCCAAGAGGAATCTCTGTTCTCATATTCATATGGTTCCAAACTAGAATCATTCTCGTTTGTGGATGGTTCCATAGTGGCCTGAAATTGAATAAAGCAATGACTTTAGATGACCAAAATATTGTCGCTCTGACATTGCCGAGAATATAATTACTTGGTCTATTTTATTAATATTGATAAATCAAAACTAACTTGTAATTACTTATAAAACATTTTCAATGTGGTATACGTGTACGTAAGAGCAATACATGTCAATTAAGATATTTTAAACGTTTAAGACAATTTCTTTTTTTATTTGGAGAAACTTCCAAATATGTGTAATTATTTCATTAGAACTCTTCAATTTCGGAATGTGAAGAATACAAACACTACATATCAACTAAGATCTTGTAGACCCTGAGCCAAAAATCTCTATATTGGGCGTGAAAAATATTTTTAATGATATTTCAGTCAAGAGTAGAAAAAACATACTTGTGGTGGAAAATGTTTAATTTGATATCTACATACGATATGCAATAAACATTAACCAAGATCTCGTAGTCCCTAAGGCCCGACAACAAAGTGACAAGTGCTATTTATGGTTATTTTGAAATGGTATAGGGTTACATGGTATTGTACATTTGGTTGATACGTCTAGTTAATAGTTACATACATACTGAAGGGCGAAGTTTGAATGTATAAGCCGACATGTAATACCTAATTACTAGGGCAGTATTTGATACTGCACTAATTTTACACCATCAACAGAATGAATGCACTGTTCATATTAATGTACATCCAGCTGTTGATTTCTAATGTTGAAAATATGAAATGGTGTGCACGCATCATCTCCCTGCAAACATTACAGTAATTAGGTGTGAAGATTGCACTTGAAGGACACAGAAGGTCTCTACAGAGTTACATGTTTGACATGTACAGCATGTATGTGTAAATAATGCACAGTTTTAGACAGTTGGGAACTCGTTGTTGACATACGTATATACAACATCAGTGTGGTCACCCGTGCGTTCCTCGAGTAACCCAGTTCCGCTCACACGGTGGATTTCAACGTGTTAACTCTGTTAACTAAGTTTTACTGTATTTTACCCAACGAGAACTTAGGTTTTATCTAAGGCTACAACCGAACCTACATTCGAACATTATTACAGTGGTTATAACCGTCTTTCAAATATTCCGCGACAAACTTTAAGCTGACCGCAACGGCGGCCATTAATAAACCTACATATTTCCAGTGAAAGTACAATGAGTCTAAATTTAATTGCCTATTACTAGGGACGACCAAATAAACCGTTATCGGCAATATTTAATTCTTAGGGGTGGACTATTTGATATCCTGGGGGGGGGGGCTTGGAAGATTTCGGGGAAAAAAAGATGCCAAATGGATTTGCTTAAAAAAAATCCGGATATGAGTGGGTGATGGAAAAAAAAGATGGACCACTGCTGCTAGAAAAAAATATCTTGGCAGGAAAATGATGCACAGGTTCGAGTATACTTTTCAACCTGCTCGAACCTCTCTAACCAGGTCACTTGTCAAATCATGACAAACAGTTTCAAACACATGTCAGGGACCAGTCAGCTTCGTTAGCCTGTGGTACATATATATACATTTGTTCTTGTTTCTTTCATAAATTGTTTAAATATTACTTCATGTAAGGGTTCAAACATAACTATACATAAAATTATACATATAATAAACGTATTACCTAGCTCCCACACCAGTTAAAGAACATGCCATGTAAGGGGCAACATCAAATATACTACTGAATTATAAATAAAAACAGAAAACCATTTTAACCACGTACCGCTGATAAATCGGACCGAGTGTATGCAGTGTTATAGGTAAAAGCAGCCTTGAAATTGTACTAAATTTGCGAAGTATGACGTTAAGTCGTTTTTGACGGTTGAGAAATTAATTTGGCCAAAAACCCCCACCCCTTAAAACTTAAGCAATTATGTTAGATATATTATATTGAACTTTTGATGTTGCCCCTAAGTGTTTGGCTGTTTGACAATCAGTGCTTCACTTATCTTGCACTTTGGGGCAAAAGTGAACTTGAAGGTTTTGTAATGGTAATCTTCATACTATTGGATAGTTTATAAAAGAACTTAATCCAAATTGATCTAGTCTCCAGTATGAATTTGTCAAAATGGATGATATACTTCCTATTTCAGACACTACATGTATCGACGCCACAACTCAAATTCAAGTTTCTATTGTACACTAGGTATAATCTAAAGTGCTCTCACACATTAGTAACTTTACTATGCATGCAATTTCAATGTCCCTATACCAATGTTACAGGCCCACTTTTATAACATGGAAAACTTATTTAAAAAAGTTATATTTACTTTAGCTTTTCGATGCTTGGCAATATATATCTCAGAGGCTATGAATAACATAAAAAAATGCCTAAATAGAAAAAAAAAACTGCATATCTGGCAGGGGGGCCCTTGGACTACATCACCCCAGAGGCCACTCGTTCGTTAAACCAACAATAAGACTCACCAAAATTGGTAAAAAAAAAACCTTGAAAAGCTTCTAGGGGAGACCCCCTAGGACCCCCTCCCCCTCATAAGAGGTATACATGTCCAAGCCTCAAATCAAAGTTCTTCCCTCCACCTCTTACTGTCAAGATGCTATTAAACCTTATTTTAAAAATGTTTCAACCATGTGTAGTTGCTTTTTACAATTGTTAGAGCTGTCTTGTAAAGCTTGCAAATTATTGTCTGAAAGTGTCTGTTAATAGCCTGAAAATTGGCTTTGAGAGTAAGAATCCTCCAGGGCTTTTAGAGGGACACCCCCTTGAACCCCCTCCCCCATAAGAGGTAGACATGTTCCAGTTTCAAATCAAAGTTCTTTCTTCCACATCTTACTGTCAAGATGCTATGAAACTTTATTTCAAAAATGTTTCAACCTCATGTAGTTGCTTTTTACATGTTAGAGCTGTCTTGTAAAGTATGTAAATTATTGTCTGAAAGTGTCTGTGAATAGCCTAAACATTGCCTTTAAAGTAAAAATCCTCCAGACCCCCACCCCCATTCACACACACTCACACAAGAGGTGGACATATCCCAGGCTCAAAGTTCTTCCCTCTTTATATTACTGTCAAATGCTATGAAACTTTATTCACGGGGGTCAGTGACTTTTTGTTGGCCCAAAGGAAAAAAAACACTGACACCCCCATCCCCTTAAGCTGGAGAAACTGGCCGGTCTATCTGAATGTCTGAGCTCACCAATCAAGTTTCCGATTTGTATTTTCAGTGTGTCATCATACCATGGCATAAAAACTGTCAATGATGTGTATTTAATTGAAAATCAAACATGTATGAAATATGTATTTTCTAAATAAAATCTGTGTGTGATAGAACAACATCTTTTTACTCTCTGTATTACCCTGTGCGAAAACCAAACAGAAAATTGTGGCAACAAATGTAGGTGTTCAACATTGACGTAAAAGAAAAATCCAGATATCTCAAAGAAGCAAAGAAAAAAAAAATTGCCAGCATAGGCAAAGGAGAAAAAATAATTCTCAGGCAAGCAGGTGGGAAAAAATGATGACTTTCTACCAATCTTCCAAGCCCCCCCCCCAAGGATATCGAATGGTCTACCCCTAAGTAGGTCGATTTCATTTTCACATTGCTTAACAAGGTTAAAACAAACCATATATAATGGTAGCAAAATATTTCACGTCGACTTTAGATAGAACTTATTCAGTCATCTTGATACTATCTCATGCAATTTGTCTGCATAGGTACAGTTAGGAAATGTACACAATTTACAGTTAATAAAGAAATGGTGTAGTTCCTCTCACCCTCTCTTCTCCAAAAATGTTAAGCCCCGCCAATTGAGACTCAAGCATTATTTTAGCCACCCCTTCTATCACCTACACTACAGTGGAGATATAAAATCATATAGTACAATGGTGCATTGGATGGAGACAACTCCAAAGGTGAAAAAAATGCAAAGAAGACACTGCATGAGGCCATTTAGAGGCATAAAATATCATACCATAGACATAATAAAATACCGGAAACAATTATGCTATGCATTACATATTATCTGGAAGTGTATTTTGTTGTGGCAAGAAAGATATTATGCGGATGTGCACATGGTAAATGACTTCTACTAAAGTTTAATTTGTTTCAAAAAAATCCCGAATAAAGAGCAAAACATTTCAAGGCTTTCACACTTTTGATGGCCTAATGGTCGTAAACTTTTGTTCAATTCTTTTTTAGTGCACATTGGATATTTAACCCAAATTCATGCTTGTATGCAACACCAGAGCCAAGTAAACCACTGTATAAAATATTATATAATTTGGAATAGACTCAATTGTACATTGTTACATGTACTATTCAGAAAATATAAAGAAATATCCTTAATTTTGAAAAAGAAATGCCCATCACCAGAAAAAAAATATATGGGTAGGTTTAATAAACAGCTTTTTAATTTTTTCTAATGTCGTATCTTTCAAAGTAGTTGCCGAGAAGATGTCACATTCAAAGTAAAAAAAAATGGATGGTTCTTTCTCAAATAAGTAACACAACAAAATAATCACTTTATTTACCCAAGTCCCAAAACTGTTGTGTCCTCGTTTATGTCGGAACCCAAGGTGAACTCAGGGAATTCTCCTTGTCATTATCATTATCATGGAAATTGAAGTTTGGATTTTGATGTCGAAGGCACAGCTGTGTTTACAAATTCAGGGCCATATTCTTTCCATAGCAAATTGTCGCTTCAAAATAAATTGCGGAATAACGCTAGTGTCATTGTGCAATGAGATAATTATATCAAACAACATTTTAACCAAAGACAACGTCGAACACAATTATTGAAAGAAATATCTTCAAATAGTGGATCTTAAACTGCGTACCTAATTTAATAGTTTTTCAGGGCCACCAGATATTCCAAAAAGAGATCTGCCGTTTTAACAGCATGAAATGTTTTAATATAAAGAACAAGATGTAAATGACATCGAGCGTATCTTCGGAGTCACTGCATGCAGCATAGCAGGCAAGCTCACGTTTAACGACTTGTTCCGTCTTTTTTTTTTGAGTTTCACTGCTGACATTATAATTGCGACTTGCTGAAGGAGACTTTCAAGACTACTGTTACTCGCAGAAAATGCACAGTGCATGTGCGCACTTCTTTTGTACTTTCCCGCGCAACGAATTTTTAATTTGCTGCAAAAAGTTACAATTTTTAACAGGACACATTTTAATTCAATGTTAAGCCAGCGTACAATAGCGATATAAGATACATATTAGCTAGGAGTCAGTGTACAGTCACTTTATTAGTGAACTATCCATTTAAATCGCGCATGCTAGGAATCGTCACGTAAATGACGATTTTACTAGCATCGCTATGTATTCAAAAAGTAGTTTTTTTCTTACTTTTTTCCCAAAATCTCAGGGGTGGGGGCAGCTGCCCCCCCCTTGCCCCCCCAGGCTACGGTACTGAAAAGGTAGAGGGAAAGCTTGAGAAGGGGATACGTACAGTTTTCATGGGGGGGGGGGGTCTAGGGGTCTCCCCCATACGTCCAAGCTTTATGAGACAGCACCAACATCCAATTAGTAACTACATAGGGTTGAAATATGTCTCAAAAAGTGTAATAGCATCTTGATAGTAAACGATAGGGGAAGACAATATGAACTGGAGATATGTCGACTTCTCATGGTGGTCCTAGGGGACTCCCCCTAGAAGCTCTGAAAGGGTTTTACTCTTAAAGTCAATTTGTAGGCTATTCAGACTCTTCCAGGCAATAAGTTCCAAACGTTACAATTCAGCAACAACATGTAATTAGCAACTAGATAGTGTTGAAATATTTGTTTGTATTTAAAAGATTAATAGCATCTTGACAATAAGAGGTAGGGGAAGAGCTTCAGAGTGAGATATGTCCACCTTTTTATGGGGGGGGGGGGGGGGCTCCAGGGGGCTCTCCCACTATACGTTCTGGAGTCTGGATGTTTTACTCTTAAAGTCTTTTTTTTAGGCTATTGACAGCATTTATAATATATATATAGACTACATATTATCCACAGATGATACCGGGATCTAAGCTGTATGCAATACACCAAACGAGTTTACATTAGACCTTGAACTATGCATTCACGATTTACGGCAATGGATGAGATCTAGCATGCTGATCCTTAATGATGATAAGACAGAGATTATGCATTTTTCTTCACGGATTAAAAAAGACAAAGTTACTCTTGACAGTCTCAAAATCGGATCCTCAGAAATGTGTCCAACTGTGTCAGCCAAAAATCTTGGTGTCACGTTAGATTCGGATTGTTTCATGACAAGTGAAGTAAACAACATCTCATCTGCAAATCAGCATACTGTGCATTATACAGGATAGGCAAAATCCGCTGCTTGATCGCCGCTCCAACTACGGAGACGATTATTGCAATACTATGCTATACGGAATCAACAACTACGAACTTCAAAATATACAATCTGTACAGAACGTCGATGCACGACTCATTACCGGTACAAAGAAATTCGATCACATAACACCTGTTCTACGTAATTTACATTGGCTGCCTGTTGAGAAACGAATTCAATTCAAGATCATTCTCCTGACATATAAAATTATCTCCGGCAAATGACCAGATTATCTACGCTCACTAATTGACATCCGAGTTCCTTGGCGTTCCTTAGTACTTTATTGTATGGCATTTGTTAGTATTTTATTAATCAGTACCTTTTCTATGCAATCCTTTTGTTGTGTAAAGATCACCGAGACGTAGTGTAGTATGCCTTTAAGAAATTAAATAATAATAATAATATATAATAATAATATATATATATAACCACAAGTGTTCTTTCGCCAATAACAAATATGGAAATTGTACTGAACTTTCAAAGTGTGTCTGGAAAATAAAGGAGTCGGGTCACCAGTATTCCATCAACTGGGCTATCATTGCCCATGCAGCCGCCTACTCTAATGCAAGAAAAGGGTGCAACCTGTGTCTTACAGAGAAGATGTTTATCATCAGTGCAAGTAAATCAGGACTCCTTAATAAACGATCAGAACTGATTTCAAAGTGCCGCCATGAAAACAAATACATTCTTTCATTCCACCATGTCAAACCTCAACGCGCATCACATCCGGGTACCAGTTCTTCTGCGAATTCAAGCACTTGAATTTCCGTTAAAGTTTAGTCCTCCGAAGATCGCATTCAAGCGTGAAGCTCTGAGTAACGGCTCCGTACCATAACTTGTGTATTTTGTATATATATATATATATATATATATATATATATATATATATATATATATATATATATATATATATATATATATATATATATATATATATATATATATATATATATATATATATATTAGTCTTGTTCAGGTAGTTATCATTTCCGTTGTTTTCCATACGGTCTCTGTGTTAGCAGATGTACAGTCATTACATGTTGGAAGAACAGTTTTGTACTGTCTTGTTTTAAGTTGATGTCAGTTTCCGCATCTACTATTTCTTGCGAGATTTCATAATTTTCAATGTTCAAAGGTTTTGGGTCGGCAGTGAAAAACTAGGTTGATCGGTTAACCGGAACCAAACAATTTTATTGTAGGCTTAACCACACAGCACATCATGTATCGGAAAAGCTTGGAGCGTCCTAGTCCTGCAGTTAAAGATTTTTGGACAAGTACTTCAATTAACTTTATTGATATTCATTTGTCTATATCAGATGTGTTTTGGTAAGCCTGGTATTTGTCCTGAGAACTGCAATTTAATTCATTATTTTATCATTTTGGGCAATTTTTGTGTCTATAAAGCCCGTCTATGGATAGGCACCCAGACACCAATTTGGAAACATCATTAGTTATATCAAAGTTTTAGAGATATAGAAATATAATTTGCTCACAGAGGAGCCCTAGAGCAAGAATGGCAATCACTAAGTTTGGAATTCTCACATTACTGCAAGTCATACTAGTTGTAGTAATGTAACTGATTTTTTGTGTTGTCTTTAAATTACATACACCGTTCTACTATGTAAGATATTGTTACATTAATCCTTGTTTTTTCACTCCTGTGTATTATTTATTAAAGTACAAAAGTAAAACAGAGTTTAATCACCCTCACTCTCCTTTACTTTTGTGTTCTATAGTTTATTATTTTCCTTTGGATTGTTTGCAATGGTGGCAGCGGCTGAATGTGGTAGCAGTAACAGTTGAAACTGGTGGTAGTGGTGGGATCATGCCAAAAAATCACAAAATATTGCAAAGTTAGATAAAAAACTGAGTCAAAGTGAAATGTGTCCCTCCCCTATTCCCCATCCCTCCCTTGTAATTACTGAGAAGGCTCCCTTAGGACGTATGTAAAAGATCTCAAAACACCAGGACAAATGTAGGCATGTTTGCTGATTATACCACCAGCAGTTGAAGTGATTATAAACACTGTCACGAAGTCGAACTTAATCTACACTGTGACAAATGTAAGCTACAGGTATAGCAGCAATACAATGGTGATTACTGTAGACAAAACAAAGGCTACACTAATAGGAACCAGGCAACGACTCCTGGATGTCCTAAGATACACTTTAGTTAATTGACAATGATAGCTTAATTAAACCTGTCACATCAGACACACTCTTGGACTTTATTATTACTATAGCATCTTAAATGGAAGGACAACACAATGTATTGCCCTATATTCTAGTACTTTATCCAAAACATTAAATTAGGAAGTCACAAGTTGCAACTTGAAAGGTTCATGCTTTTGCAATCCTCAGTTGTCTGAGGATCTCAAAAATGTAGACGCTTGGGTTACAACTTGTGGCTTCCTAATTTCTCGGTTCTAGTGTATAATGTGTAGTAGCTAGCGCAGCAGCCATAAAGCAGCCGTATAGCAGCTCCTTGAGTAGTGAGCATGCGTGTCCTATGGTAACAGGACAAACGCCCCCCCCCCGGACAAATGGCCCCCGAACAAACGCGCCCGGACAAATGCCCCCTGGACAAATGCCCCCCAACAAATGCCTACGGTAGGACAATGGCTCACAACTCACCCAAGAAGTCATGATTTTTAGGGTTACTTAGCATTTCTACTTTATGTATAGTGCGATTGAAAGACTTGATTTCAGGTGGTGTACTTAAAATAACGGTTTTTATCACTTTTATTAGCTCCGCTGTCAGCGAAAGCTGAAAGCGTAGCTTTAGGTATAGGTGGGTATTGAGGTATAGAGAGTAGAGTGAATCATAGGTGTCCGTCAAACTTTTATATCTTCACTATCTACTCCGAAAGTGACAGTCGGAATTCTTCGATATTTGGTGTGCATGTTCCCTGGGGGGAGGCTATTCAGATTTGTTCATGCCAAGTCTATCTGTGCCATTTTCAATTTTTTATGATTTTTTTTCCAAAAATGACATTTTCATCAACTCCTCATAAACTTTAAGTCAGATTGCTTTGATATGTGGTGTGTTGATGCACAGAGGGTACCTTACTTAGATTTGTTAATTTCAAGTCAGCACGTCTTCTCTTCTATTTTTTATGATTTTTTTTTTTGAAATTTGAAAAAAAAATGAATATGTTAATGAGTATAATGACCGACGCCATATTGGAAATCACTCCGCGAGACTTTAGGTAAAGTGCAGCTTTTCAAAAGACACTATTGACGTCAAACAAGCAATGTAATATGTGCTATAGTCTTAATTCTACGCATTGTGCACCCAAATGACAAATATTTGTTCGAAAAAGGGTTGTAAACTTCAAATCCAATTCTCCATCCACCCCTCCTACAGAATGGTTCATTCCAGTATATGCACCTCCCTCATGATCAAGTTTGAATGCCTGTGAACTGAAGTGTATGGGACGATTTTTGACAGAGTCAGTCGTCAATAAAAACGATAATACTCTTTCTAAAATTACCACATTTTGAAAGGGAAAGTACTTTGTGGTTCATTTATGGAGTTTTGTTTTTGTACGATCAATATTGGTGGCAAAATTACAGCGTCAAAATTGCCGATGTGGTAGTTCCGTACGGCGACAATCTCAAGTACCCGGATGTACGAGGGACTAACCCGGAAGCAAGTCGTTGCCAGCCGTACGTTACAGTGTTAACATCGTCCGAGAAATCGCTGCGTTCAGAATGTCATTATTCACAGAATTGTTTCTTTCGAGTGAAAACCCGTCTTGAATTGTAACAAATGAAGACATGTCAAGTTATATTTTGAAAGTTGTATCGCTAGTTTGAGACGATTTGCTCACGTACTATCGAGGCTTGGACCTTACTCCAGTTCAGCGGGAAGTTTAGCCAGTCCGATAATTCTTTCTGGTTTAGTTTACAACACTTTTGATCACACAGATTTTGTTTTTGTGATGAAAAGAAATTTAAAAAAAGATCACTTCAACCATTTCGTTGTGTTTTCTTTATGAAAGGTAATCGAACATGAACGAGTGTTACCACTGTAACCAGGAGGGTCTATGCTGTAACGTATAGCAAGGGTTCGACGCGACATACACGTACACGCTGGTCCGCTATATCCCGCGAGTCGAGTAACTTTCTGTGATAGGTATATTAGTAGGGAGCTCAGAATTCAAACCACCGGCTATATGATGAATTCACGGTCATAGTAAAATTCATTTGATTTTTAATTTGCTATTTTGACCAACTCCAGTTGTCTATTCGCGATAAAATTACGATTAGTTTGGAAACGGGGTAGATTTTCTATGATTCCGTGTCATAAAAGCATGTGTTGTGTAGTTTTCGAAAAGCACACCCGGTGGGAAAGTCGCCCAACAGGCGATCTCGCGCCATTGCTGTACTACGTGGCACTTTATTCTGGCGGGGTGTCTCTTGAAAACGGGAATAGCGAAGGATGAGCCAATCAAGTGAGACCTTTCAAATGTAGCTAATATTATAGCCAATAAAATTAGTTGTACGATGATTTGTGTATAATAAGGGTAAGGCTGGCCTCTACACTGTACTGGCCACGTTCAACGGAAGTAAGTGAAGCTCAATCATACGGAAGCGTATTAGTGCCAAGTTGTAAGGAAAAAAATAAAATTTAAAATCTCGTAATTACGAGATTTCAATTCTCGTAATTACGACTTTTTTCTCGTAATTACGACTTTTTTCTCGTAATTACGAGTTTTCAATTCTCGTAATTACGACTTTTTTTTCTCGTAATTACGAGTTTTCAATTCTCGTAATTACGACTTTTCGATTCTCGTAATTACGACTTTTCAATTCTCGTAATTACGACTTTTTGATTCTCGTAATTACGACTTTTTGATTCTCGTAATTACGACTTTTTGATGATACATGTGGTAAGCCAACAACAGTTAGTAGCAAGTCAGTTATCACACTGAGCGCGGAATTTAGGAGTGAACCATTTGAGTTTTGGGATTCCCAAGGTCCATATTTAGAAGGGGGCCCTCTCATTATCAAATATGTAGTATTGTTTTGTTTTTGGTTTGCTGCGGAGGAATGGAGTTAGAGGTAACATGGAAAATATAAGCAATCACATCAAAATAGTCACAGCCTTAAAATTCGGAAAGTAACTTGTTTTTATGCCATTTTCTTCGCCCCCCCCCCTCCATCAAGTAACTTTACCCTTATATAGTACTACATTCTAAGCGCTTTCAACGAAGTGCATAAAACGTATTTGGAGCTTGCGCCTTGCTGATCAAAAATAGGTCACATGCTGCCATTCATGGTGATAAAACATCGTAAGACGCCACATGTTTTATACGAACATGAACTTTACTAATATATACATGTTTTAGATTTTCATAATAATCACAGGTTTAATTCTCCGAGTCGTAATTACGAGAATCGTTCTAAACGATTCTCGTAATTACGACTTTTTGATTCTCGTAATTACGACTTTTTAATTCTCGTAATTACGACTTTTCGATTCTCGTAATTACGACTTTTCGATTCTCGTAATTACGACTTTTTGATTCTCGTAATTACGACTTTTCGATTCTCGTAATTACGACTTTTCGATTCTCGTAATTACGACTTTTTAATTCTCGTAATTACGACTTTTTGATTCTCGTAATTACGACTTTTCGATTCTCGTAATTACGACTTTTTGATTCTCGTAATTACGACTTTTCGATTCTCGTAATTACGACTTTTCGATTCTCGTAATTACGACTTTTCGATTCTCGTAATTACGACTTTTCGATTCTCGTAATTACGACTTTTCGATTCTCGTAATTACGACTTTTCGATTCTCGTAATTACGACTATTTGATTGTCGTAATTACAACTTTTCGATTCTCGTAATTACGACTATTTGATTGTCGTAATGACGACTTTTTGATTGTCGTAATTATGAAATTATGATTTTTTATTGTTTGTTATTTTTCAATTTTTGAATTGTTCAGACACGAATCTTATAATTTTGATGTACTAAGCAAATGTACTATAGAGTGTTTGACACGGTAACCGGTTTGTATGATTTGATTGCGTTTTTCGTTTCTTTAAAAAAAACTCGAGTGCATTAAAACAGCGAAGAATATTCTTTCATTATATATCGGCAAAATGAATCAATAATGGATTTGAAATTGAAGAAAATAGTATTTACCATCTGATATTTGGTAAAATTCACAACTTTAGTTTAGAATTTTCTTCATTAAGGGTAAATCAGATTTATACGGTTTTGAAATTTAAAATTCAATAACGTGGCACCGTAGGTCGTTCGATCAATTTTGAAAATGTGTGGAGACCTTTTCCACGGTTGATAAATACTTGAATATATGTATTTGGTATGGTATAATAATATTGGTTTGAGGGTCAGTTAGCCAAATGACCGGTTTGTCGAGGTTATTGACCCTGGTATATCAGGGTGTTTATAGTAGGAAGGCATTGGCGAGACGTCCCCAGATAGAAACTTTATTGATCCTTCTTTTAAGACGTTTCGGACCGGCCGTTAGGTCCTTCATCAGTCGTAATCCTGTCTTGTATTGGACAGTTTCCCTACATCTCCATCATTGGATATAAGTTGGAGTTGTGTCCGAAATTCAGCAGAATATCTATATGTTTAATATTGGACTCCAATTATTTGAACAAATTCTTTGCTGATGAAGAATTCTTGTTGTTCTGGAATTCTTGTTTTGTGTTTATTATTTGGCTAAGTTCATTGACAGATTGCCTGTTTAAACATTGCAGTGAACCTACTAACTTCTTGTTGCATCCAGTATATGTGTGTACATATGTGAACACGTTATTTCATTGCCATTTCTTTTTTTAACCTATAGGTGTTATGTAATTTCACTGGACTTATATTAGAGTGTTCAGTTCACCTTAAATGTACTTACTACCCGATGATCGGGTGTTGTTGAGAACTCAGCTGTTGCTTATAACATGAACTTAAAATGGCAGTGTGATTTTTCCAGTTAGATATCAACTTACCGGAGAATTGCGACGTAATTACGAGAATCGAAATGTCTTTATGATTCTCGTAATTACGAGATTCAAAAAGTCGTAATTACGAGAATCGAAAAGTCGTAATTACGAGAATTGAAAAGTCGTAATTACGAGAAAAAAGGCGTAATTACGAGAATCGAAAAGTCGTAATTACGAGAATTGAAAACTCGTAATTACGAGAAAAAAGGCGTAATTACGAGAAAAAAGTCGTAATTACGAGAATCGAAAAGTCGTAATTACGAGAATTGAAAACTCGTAATTACGAGAAAAAAGTCGTATTTACGAGAAAAAAGTCGTAATTACGAGAATCGAAAAGTCGTAATTACGAGAATTGAAAACTCGTAATTACGAGAAAAAAGTCGTAATTACGAGAAAAAGTCGTAATTACGAGAATTGAAATCTCGTAATTACGAGATTTTAAATTTTATTTTTTTCCTTACAACTTGGCACTAATACGCTTCCGTACAATCATAACAATGGTGGCTGTCAAAATCGAAGACGCGATTTGACCGTGTTGTTATTTCAGTGAGTTTATTCAGCAAGAAAACAACGTGCTCTATGTTTTTGTACTTCCTACATGATGTGATGATCGTTTTTTTACCGGTACAACTTACAGCCTACAATGAAACTGCTAACTTAGTTAGTAACACTGACACGGTACGATTCCGTGTTCCGTGTTCGGTGTTCATGTTTTGGGGCACATTTCTAAATACGCGAAACCAGTTATTGAATGTGTAGTGGATATTGATATTCAGTTTGAAAAATTAAAATCCTGAACTTTATTTTGCGAACGGTTTTGTCATTTCTTAGTAATTATAGGGCCGACTGTATCACGTTTAACGTTTATGTCAACCCGGAAGTACATAGACACGAAAATAGACGAAGTGACTTGTACATGTAATTAGTAACAAAATTTTGCTGTAACTGCTGGTAACCTTCAAATTTATTTATTTTTATGTTGTAAATACATTCTAATATGCACTAAGGACAACACTAATGCACTAAGGACAACACTATAAAGACTTGCTCCATGGGAAGGTAATTTTTTGTCTTTTAAAAATGCAATAGTTAGATCAATGTGTACCAGAAATGTTATGAGCTAGAAATAAGACCACATAACATCTTATTACTCCCCCCCCCCCAATTAAGACAAACTACAAATTTGTTAGAAAATTGAAATTCAAATTGCCTCAAAATTATTTTAGATCCCTAGTTTATTTCATTCATCATTAAAATTTTCCAGGGTTAAAGCTGTAAGACACTGGAATAATTTATAGCCAACCTCAAAATCCTCTTTTTTTTCTTTTTTTTGTGTGCATTTCCCAGTCATTTTTTTCTGAACTGTAGATTTTTGTTATAAAATGGTGACTATGGTATAAAAGTACAATACATTACCAACTTCTGTGTAAAATGTGTTTTATAGTGAGACATCATATGAAACCACTAACCACTTTATTGCATCGCTAAAACAAAACTGCATAGTAAAGAGCTGAAGAACTGAACCACTTCTACATGTCACCAAAATAAAAAAAAAAAATAAAAAAAAACAAACAGCGGAGCTATTCTGACCGATAGGTCGCTTGTTGCATTACGAATGAAAAGATCAAGAAGAGTGTGATTTCGAGTGGTGTACACTTAAATATGGTTTTATTACTTCTGTTGTTTTACGAATGAAAAGACCAAGATAGATTTTTTGTGGTTTTACTCAAGGATGCATTGCGGCACAATGACTACGCATGCACGTTTGATATAACATGCGCATTCTCCATGTGGAGGGCACTATCTACAATATCATCGTGAAGGAGCTGGTCAGAAATGAATCTATACTCTGCGAGCTTATGGGCTTTGCTTAGTTATGATATTAGTCATGGTAGTAGTAGTAGTAGTGATTATAGTGGTGGTGATGGTAGTAGTAGTAGTAGTAGTAGTAGTAGTAGTAGTAGTGGTGATGGTGGTGATGGTGGCGGTGGTTATGGTAATAGTAGTGGTAGTAAAATTTCTTTCAAAACATGGTAGCCAGCAAACAACATTAGCTGATTTCCAAATGGGACCCTTCAACACTCTTAGCAACATTATACATACCAAACAAAAGAGGAAAGTACAAATAATGTGGATACAAAGCTTAAAAAGAAAATGAAACAAACAATTTCAAACAGAATTAAAGCTGTGAGCAGCATTTGCGGGGCCCAAGTAGTTTGCCCAGCAGGCAATGATGTGCTGCATGGAGGTTGAAGCAGTCTTCCTTCTAAGGTTATTTATAAACTGGTTTCAGAGAAGAACATTTTAAAAATTATTTGGAAAATTCAATATGGCCGTCACTGTGTTTCTTACATCAATTTATTGTCGTGAAACTATGTATTGGACTTGTTCTCGTTTACAAACGTTAAAGTAGTCAAGCAATTGATTTTGTTTGCCAAAGTGCAAGGCACAAGTGCTTTTGGAGGAGTTGCCATTTTTTTTTATTTTCATAAAAGTCCAATATGGCCACCATAGCCAATTGCAACCGATTGCAATGCTTTTCACAAACTTTGAAAGACATTTACCGCAAGCGATTTTATTAAAAACTTTAAAGTAGCCAAGTAGTTGATTTTATTTGCCAAAATGCAAGTCAACCACTGCAGTTCTTTTGGAGAAGTTGTCATTTTTAAATTTTTGTAAACTCCAGTATGGCTGCCATAGCGATTAACCGATTGCGATGCTTTTTGCAAACTTGACATCACTTAGATGATGCTATACACAAAAGTAACATCAAATGGACAGCTCGTTCTGGTGAAGAAGATTTTAAAAGAAAAATGCCACTTTTTTGAAAATCCAATATGACGGCTAAGGTCATGTGACGAGCCCAAAAACCTTAGCCATATGCCCGATTAGGGTTGCCCGTAAACTTTTCAAACTTGGTAGGCTTATTGAGGACCATGGCAATAGCAATCAAACCACTCACCAGTAAAACGTCTCCTTTCTGAACAATGTGATACTTTCCATCGACGGACTGTAGTAGCGTGGGCCAAAGAAGTATATCAATCTTGTGGCTGGCTTGCACTTCAATGTCCAACTGTGATGAATGAACAGTGTGCATGTTTTTTTTGTACTCAAACGATTTATCCATTTCAATTTTAGGTGTTTGCAGCACCATAAACCATGATAACTCAGCACTCTTCTCGACGAAAACTCTGAGCTCGCCGTTTTCTTCTAGACCCTCCCTAAACTCTTGTTGTCGCTCTTTTTTGTTGACTAACCGTCTATGGAATAATTGTGTAGCACGGCGTTCATCACCCAAAATCTGTAATACTTCCTATCAACAGGAATACAAGAAACAAAGAAGGTAGGTATGTAAGAAAAGACACTTGTTTAGTTTAGTAATTTCAAGCAAAGAAGGTCAAGCTTATTTTTGGAATAATGTTTGTGATTATCGAGACAATTTGCCGTTGTGCAGTAATCATTAATTATGCTAATGACCATGATAAGCTAAAAACTATACTGGACAGGTGTACTTTGTTATCATCAATCTTAGTACCAAATTATATTAAATAAATCATTCACGTACTGCATAATTATGAAAAAGCATTAATTATGCAAATGTATCATTACAAACAAAAGGAAAACCCACACTGTATGATAATTGTTGTCATCGTCAATATATGAACCTATTTATACGGATATTGAAGCTCATATTCTTAAGATATTGCATTCCTACCAATTAAAATTTATTAATTATGCAATTCAGCCACTAAAATCAAAGCTGCACTAAAAACGCTTTATGAGACATTTACGTCTTGTCATCGTAAATATATGGTGTCATTTATATAAAATTTGAAGCTTGCCTTCTTAAGATATTTCCAAAAATAATTATACAAATGATTTGTTAAAAGTGACAGTTAGATCACTTTACTTTTTTGTACACTTGCGCTAAGCGAACTTGATTACCGAAAATCACTAATTCAAATTATTCATCAAAGCTAAAGGCTACATCAACCAGCCTTATACAATACACGCAACTTATTATCAACTACATATCTACAGAATTTGTATGGAATTTGACGTTTGCGTTTTATAGCTAATCAAATGTCAAATAAAGTGATACATGCAGATAGATCTGATGGTAGATAAACGGTAGAAACGAACAAAGTATTCATGTGTTATAGTTCCTTAGCCATTGTGCAAATGCAGCCGCTATTTGTTCACATTCAAAAATGTACCAAAAGTAATGATTGCGCAAATTCCTAATATGGTATGTCACTTTTGCACCAAATTTGAATGAATTTGACAATGGATGCGCAGTCGAACCCAATGTAATATCCCCTTGGAGCTTTCCCATTAAGGATACAAAAACATTCCTATTGACCCTTTCAGACGATGCCAGGTGGATGACATTCAACCTACCTCAGTTATGTTTTTTATGTGACAGGCAGAAGTCATCTTTAAATATTTCCTACACATGTCAATACAATCATTTACAACCGGATCAGAAACTTTACAGCAATTCTGTTCCTGCAAAAAATAGTAACGCATATGCAATTGCTTAAAAGTCCTAATTTCAAGATGTTTTACCATTTTGAAAAAAAAATATCTTTATGAGATCTAGGATTAATCAGTCCATATTCACTCATGTTAAGAGGTTTCACTGCAAGGTCGGACACAAATGACTTCATACACTCTGCACAGGTGTAGACCACTCAGTTAAATCATTTTACTATGTTCTTACTAATTACTTTTAAACATTTCCTATATGTTTGTACATGGTCAGCGCAACTGAGGACAGCCCTAACTGTGTGATGAAAGTCACAAAACAGTGTGACGATATCATCATTTTGTAGCATACTCTTTGCAACTGCTTTATCTAAAAATAATTGCCTCAAAAATAAGCTTTCAGACAGGGTCATTTACATTTATCACGTCAAACAAAATTGAAAACAACAGTACTTTCTACACTATTTTCTGAATATAATTTATGGATTGCTTGGGACTGACACCTTTAACTCTCTATCTAATTTAAAGAGAGAGAGAGAGAGAGAGAGAGAGAGAGAGAGAGAGAGAGAGAGAGAGAGAGAGAGAGAGAGAGAGAGAGAGAGAGAGAGAGAGAGAGAGAGAGAGAGAGAGAGAGAGAGAGAGAGAGAGAGAGAGAGAGAGAGAGAGAGAGAGAGAGAGAGAGAGAGAGAGAGCACGGTCCTGGATTACGTGACCTTTCTCCCCGGCCCTGGCCTTCGTCAGGGAAGTTCCTTCAGAGAGAGAGAGAGAGAGAGAGAGAGAGAGAGAGAGAGAGAGAGAGAGAGAGAGAGAGAGAGAGAGAGAGAGAGAGAGAGAGAGAGAGAGAGAGAGAGAGAGAGAGAGAGAGAGAGAGAGAGAGAGAGAGAGAGAGAGAGAGAGCGCGCGTAGAAATGGGGCATCGTACCCATATTCTTGGAGGGTGATCTGAAAAAGTACCACCTTTTTGTGATTCCACGGACCTAGATGGCCGACGAGATGCGAAACATCCATTGGACGTACCGCGACCAAGAAAATCGGTCGTAAATTGTGATATTGCGATTTTGAAGCGTCACTTTCACGGTAGGCATGCTCGCAGACGGTGTGCGCGTTTCGCTCAAGGTGACGACGACTTACTCTGTATGCAAGCAGGACTACTATCACGGCAGAGTACCATCTAATTTGGATGAAGAATCATTGAAGTTTGGGCGTATCATACACCACTTTTTAAAATTTGATGTAGACACTGGACGTACGTACTCAGACACAGCGAGAGAGGGGTGAAAAACGAGGCACGAGAAACATCAGTGGAAAGCGGGATGGTCACCGAAAACACTGGACATCGCGTAGTAGACATCTACTGACTGCCCGAGCGCTCTCTTCAAGTTGAAAGCGGCATCTTCTGATGGTCATAAATGCTTAGCATTTGGGACTTAATGTCAACAATTTACTCTGTTCGACAAACCAGAAGTTAGTGTGTCTTATACACCACACGAAATTGTAACAGTGTATAAAGCAGGATGCTTTGAAGAAGTCACCTCCGACTAACGCATCTTTTGATGTGTTCTGTTTTAGAGTAAATTGTAGCATAAAACGTCAAATGCTAAGCTCTTATGACCAGGATTAAGTGTGTCTCAAACAATAATTGTGTGTGTCTCACACACCCAAATGCTAAGGTTTTATGACAAAAGTGTAAGTAACCTATCAAATTCAGTGTAACTGATCACAATGTTTCATGTTACGATAAACACGTTATAGTTAACATACAAATGTACATCGGTTACTTTGTATGTTTAACAGTATAAACAGACACTGTTTTAGCGTCCATTCTACTACCATTAATTACTGTGACACGTTGTAAAATCTGTTCATGTTCAAACTACCTGGAAATTACATAAATTGCCTGATAATTCACTCTAGCAGGATACTTTATGGGGGACAATGTTTGTCCAAACTCGGTTTATGGAATTTGTGAGACTACCACCAATTCGCTGGACCGTGTGCTCACTTATCAGCCAAGTTATGTGTGTAAACGTTGTCGAAAACATTTACATATCAACTGGAGATAAGAGTACAGACAATGAAACATTTACACGGCGCTCGCTGCAGTAACTGACGAATCTTTACTGTGTTTATTTAACATGAAACATTATAATTGGTTTCATTAAACTTAACAAATAGCCAATGCATGCTTCTGAGAGAACTGACATAAAATTATACGTATGTAAACACATATGACGAATCTACATTTATATTTGTATTTTCAACTTTAGCGCTGTGTAAAAAATCTGCTACTTACAGTATACTCATATGTACAGTCTTTAGAGAATCCAACTGGGTTTTGCATACAAACTTTCACAACGTTCAATCGACTTATAACCGTATCAGCCATCCCGTATACATACTGTTGAGATAAACATATAGACTATCTTTGAAGGCATGGAAGTTACGAGGTAATGGTTTTCGTTTAATTCCCCCACAAGACGACACGATTATATTGCTTGCTCCCCGGCTGCTTTTACAACGGCTCCGTGCGACCGTGCATGCGTCAGTCCGTCCGTAATACGTCATTTCTCAGACGTACAGTGTATGATATAAGTGATAGCATGATTAAATATCAATATTAACATGTCTATGAAATAAATAGTAAAATAAATTTCAAAAAAGACATAATGAATACTTGAAATGGCTTAAATGGATACGACAACCTGCATATTTTGTCAAAAAACAGGGCAACTACAAATCCGTCTTTGCCAAAGCCAACATATCAAAAACACATAGATATCCACCATTTCACATCCTCCACACATTAACATCTGATTAAGTCTCAATTGGACCAATCATGTAAAATCTGTTAACCAACTTTACCAACTGTGACTGTATTATTACCCGCTCAATTTAGCATGTTCGTCGAGGTTCGTTTACATATGAGTTTACATGATCGATTTTATATTGGTGATTTCAGTTTCAGTAAAACCAGCTTCACCTTTTACCCATATAATGTTATATAATATATCTTTCACATACCGTAAATATTTGTTGGGCAGCAAGCATGCTTTGTCTTTTATTAATATCTAAATCCCCGAGAAAGTTCACAAGATCCATCCTTTCTTCGTCTCTCAAACAGCAGTACATCGACCGAATCTTTGACGGATTGTAATCGTCTGATATATTTTCTGTTGCTAAGGAGTGTCTGAATTTTCTGCTTGCTGTGGTTGCAAAGCTGAAAAAAAGTAAAACTACAAAATGAAATTACGACAGATCCAAGCGTTGGCTATACCGAATGTGACTAATTGCCATGGTAGGAGGTGGGGAAATGTGCCAGTTCATCACAATCGGACGATTTTCGTAAAGTTAGAAGGGTATCATTTAATTACAGTGTCTGTTGATAGCTGATGTAATTAAAAGCCCAATTTGTAGTTGAAGTTCCTACATTTTTGCTATCATTGGCGCTAAAAAGTTCAATCGAACATATTTTCACAGCAGTAATAATGTAACATATCCACCCAATTAGCGTGTTCGTCACCATAGGGTATTCAAATTAAGTGACACACATGCAAATGTAAATATCTGGTGGACAAACGGACACAGGAGTACACATAACAGATAGAATAGAGCTTTCATTTTTAAATACAAATATACACCATTTTCCGTCTTTCCTAACACATTATTACTGCTGTGAAAATTGAAAGAAGTCAGTGCAATGACTCTTTACCGATTTCATCTGACCCCTTTCAATCCGTTACCTTTTTCGTCCACTATTTTTAATTGACAAATCAACATTGGAATACAGCATTTTTCTATAATCGAATCGGTGGCTGTAAAATCAAACAATCAAAATTACCCACACCAGCTTTGTATATATACGGTGTGTAAATGAACGTATTCATTACGTATGAATGAACATTACTCCAGAGTAAACAGAAGTGGTAGCTCTTTTATCTGATGCTTTTGTGGCCATTGGACTCCGTGGGAATAGCAAGCCAAGAATTTCCGACACGTAAGCGGAGGACAGTTATATATGTTACAAGCAATAGTTCTCAGAACTGAGTTGTCGGATCGTGTCCATTTGGGATAGTTGCATCGCAGTCACATCATTGTCATTTTGAACTTTATTTCACAAAACTGTTGATGGAATTTTTAACTGACTTTTGGCAGTGTTATTTTAAATATTTCGTAGCTTGCTAGTGTTTATGGTACATAGTTAGGTGTATGTGCGTAGTCTACGTACCAATTACTTCTGAATGAACACATAGTGTAAGGTGCACGTCACGCCAGTTGCACGCCAGGTAAGGTTGGTATCGACTGAATATTTTTTGCATTCATATTCAGATCCGAACATGTGAATCTGTCATAATATTTGGTGTATATTTTTAATTAGTTTTAATTAGCAATTCACCATCAGTAATGTTTGATTTCAAAATAACCATGCAATTAGTGCCTCCTGCTCCAGGAATGGCATTTTTACCTCCTGTAAGGGAGTGTTATGTTATGCTTCTGACTTTTCTGTCTGTCTGTCTGTCTGTCTGTCTGTCTGTCTGTCTGTCTGTGGTCAACTTGAACATATCACAAAATCTACTGCCTCAAGTCTAATGAAACTTAGTACACATGTTCCTCATCGTAACAACAAGAACTGATTACATTTTGTAAATCCTATGAATATGAATCCTATGGTTGATGAGCCAACTTAACAATTTTCAGTAATTAGACTATAACCCTGTCCCGATCTCAATTCTGAACCTGTTTCGTTTCGAATCGAATTCAGTTCTTCTGTCCCCATATGCCCTTAAATCGGTTTTACATCAATTTAGTTGAACCAATTCGAAACTACCTCACGGGTGGTTTTGATTCGATGCAAAGTAAATCGGTTCTGAACAGGTTTAACTTGTCGTAGTTAGGAAAGGAAAAACCGACTTAGAACCGATTTAACTTGAATCGGTTCAATGTCCATTACCCACAGCTGCGCACTTAAATCTTGACCTTCAGGTTAAATTTTGCAAGTTACATGCTTTGTATGCTGACACCTTTACTTTGAAATACAACTGGAGTATGTAAAGTATTATCCAGCACAAGATGGCATCGCCTGAGCATGGAATGTACAGCAATAAATGAGTGACAAAAACAACCACTTGATTGCTATAAAAACCTTATTTTATTATGGATTCATCAACACCCGATCGCAAAATTTCTCAAATTGATAGAGACTTCTTTCCCATTTGGCAGTAGTTGTCACAACCAGAAATGATCGTGTAGTATTTGACAAACTGGCATCAATTAAGGTTAACCCCACGGCCCGGGCACGACTTTCTACTTGTTACATTACTAAAATTACTTACATGTACTAACAATTTCTCTGGTTAATAACATCCGATACAGTTTTAATGATCATTTGAATCCAAAGTCAAGACGGGTTCACTCTTAGGACACATCGAACAACAGAGAGATAAAGAACACTGTGTGTACGACATGTAATGTGAGCATGTCGTTCGATCGTACCGTCCACATTTTTACCTCGCGTAAGGGTACGGGAGGTATTAAAAGGGGAAGGTGTGTCTGTGTGTCTGTCTGTCTGTCTGTCTGTCTGTCTGTCTGTCTGTCTGTGTCATCATTTTCTAAAAATCGGCTGGCTCAATTGTAATGAAATTTGGGATATATAATCTTTAGGGTAATAGCTAGACCTGATTAGGTTTTGAGCCAGATCTGTTAATGTTTAATTAGAGAAATTTGCATAATAATGAAATCAACTAATTACGCAATATCTTAAAACTGCATACTTCAATTTCAATATAATTTAGTATATTCATTCAACATAACAACATACATTTGTCCTATAAAATTCGTTGATGTATCTTACAGCGTTAATGAATAATTTGCATAATTAATTATTTTTGGTAATTAGGCTATATCTTAAGAGTACATACTTCAATTCCAATATAATTCAGTACACACGTTAACCATAACAATCAAATGTGTCCTGTAAAGCTTGTTGGTGTACCTTTCAGTGTTAATGAATAATTTGCATAATTAATTATTCTTGATAATTAGGCTATATCTTACGACTGCATACTTCAATTTCAATACAATTCAGTACACACATTAACCATAACAAATTGTGTATGTCCTATAAAGTTATATTTAGTTGATGTACCTTACAGTGTTAATGAATAATTTGCATAATTAATGATTTTCGGTAATTAGGCTATATCTTAAGACTGCATACTTCAATTTCAATACAATTTAGTACATATGTTAACCATAACAAAGCGGATATGTCCTATAAAATCTTTTATATAGCTTAGTTTTTATGAAAAATTTGCATAATTAATGATTTTAGGTAACTAGGTTGTATCTTAAAAATGCAAGCTTCAAATTTCGTATAATATGATACGTACATCATAATAATACGCACCTGTTCTATGAAGTTTGTTGCTACAACTTTTTCTTTAATGAGTATTTTGAATAATGAATGATATTCAGTAATTAAGCAGTATCATACACTCTTAAATACATTAACCTAAGAAAGCACGCTTGTCCAAAAACAAAGCCTGTTACCATAGCTTTTTAGTTTAATGAGTTATTTACATAATTAGTGATTCCCTTACGGGAGGCATTCAGTTTAAATCTGGTATATGGTTCTCACCCTAATTGAAAAAGACATTGTCAAAAAGGTTCAAAACTAGGCCGCGCTACATGTTACATTGGGATTAGCTGCAATAATTAAAGCGTTTTGTTGCGATTTTGAGGGTTTTTACCTTCCATAAGGAAGGTCTTCATATAGTGATGAAGTCTGTGTGTCTGTGCGTGTGTCACGATTTCCGAAAAAATGGCTGCATCAATTCAAACGAAATTTCATAGACAACTTCCTTAGGGTAATGGCAAGAACTGATTAGGTTTTAGTAATAATCCGATGAATATTAATGACCAATTTGAGTAATTAATCGATCGAACGAGTACAAAGTTGGCGTCAGATTCAGATAAAGGTAGCGCGTTATCTTATGAACGTTATATTGAGCATCAGATGGCCTTATATCCAAAGACACCCGAAGGACTCAAACCTGAAATAATACCATTGAGACTACAGGGAAGCTTCCGGAAGGATTAATTCTGCTTCACTGCCGTCGGGTGTATTCGGATCTGAGGCTATCTGATGCTCAATATGACACTACCTGGATCTGAATCTGACACCAACTTTAGACTTGTGCTCTACATAGTTCTACACTGAGAAAGACTCTGTTTTCAGGGGTTTCGTACGTGCCAACCTTATTTTGTGTCCAAATGGACACGATCTGCACTCTGCATTGGCTAGACAAACATGAGAAAAAAGAAGACTGAGGTAGGGTATTGAAGTGAATGAAACTCACCAGAAAACAATTTTTTTTCTTGGTTTACAATGAGCGCGGAGTTTGCAAACAGGTGAAATATTTATCATCGTTTCAATTTTGTCAAATATGGACTTATCATTTTCAAATTTCACACACTAATGCGTAGATGAATAAAGAGAAATCGTGTTTTTTTTAGATTTTCGATTAGAAGTTTAGGAAGTATTATAATGACCTCGAAACGTCTCCTTTTTACCGTGTTCTTTTCTGATTTATCTCGATAACAAACTATCGCTGTTTGTTGCAAGGCTTCTACATAATCATTTATCTAGCTCTGTATCTCTGGATATAAATACACTCTCACATATTTATCAAGTGTAATAATCTATAATTTATACCCAAATCATGTGTGTGGTCAAAATATGGAAAATAGACCAAGCCTCACCTAGCCTACGAAGAAAATTTCGCGACAATGTATCAATAATGGTGACCTATACATTGACCTCTATATAATTAGTGTACAGTGAGGGCGCGCCACTCAACAAAATCTTGACAATTTTCCCATAGTGTAAACTCGTGGTGGGACAGAAGGAAGTTCAACATGCACATGACATATCCCAGGTATGTAGGGGATCACAAAAGCCGAGTCAAGTCGAGGATGGCAAGCTTTCCTGTGCTGAGAATAGGATCGTGCCGGGCATTTCAACAACATTTTTGACAACTAACTTTCATTGGGACTTGACGAATCACAGATATAGAGCTAAATTTCATGCATAAATCATGAAATTCCTTACGGAAGGCATTCAGTTTAAATCTGGTTTGTCTGTATTGGTGATTTTTTAAGTTTTGGTGTTTTGGGCCTCTTACCACTGCAGTCAGGGTTTGAACCCCATTTAAGGTTCGATTAAATTTACCACACTGTAAGTAAGAAGAGTGTCATTTAGTTTGACTCTACCGAACAACGCAGGTTTTCCCCGGGTACTCTGGTTTCCTCCAGCATTAACGCTGATACCATGAGGGATGGCCCTCACTGGACTTCTTGGGAGACAAGTGTTTATATGCTTAAAGAACTATCCAGTATAAATAAAGATTATTATTATTATTAATGACAGTTGATGCGAAAAATCAGGTGAAGTGATGGGTATATTCTATGTTTTGTAATTGTTGAGTTCCATCATTGGGCATCTCTACTACTTGTACTCACTTCTTTTGTATGCAATATGTAACAAATACCAAACAGGCTTTGATTTCTACTTGGCTACTACATACTCTACTCTACATCTAAATGCGCATGCTCCAAGTAAGCAATCATAAAAATTGGTAATTAATGGCTGTCAAGAGATATACTGTTGAGCGATTTGGAGTATTTACTGAATGTGAACATATTCGAGTACTTATACTGTTGAATTAGCATTTATAAAAGAGAAGGTGATATTTGCCATGAAAACCAATATATATTGCAAATAAATATATATAATGCATCTTTGGATCCGAATCTAAATGTGAATGTAAATCCAAAAGAAATATTCAGTCTATACCTGACCTGGCCTGGCCTGTATCTGCGTTTTGCACTGACCACACAGTGTGTGAACAGCTGGGAATAGTAGCTCTTTCACTATACATGTACTAAGGATTAATGTGCGGCTGCCTTAATTTTTTAGTCCCTACCGGACAAATAAAAGTCCAAATGTCCAATGTCCAAAGCCATTACACAGACATGCCTGAACAGATCTCATTCAAAGTTGGTATGAGGACACACTGCAATGGTCTATTACATATGTACATATACATGTCAATTTATGTTGGGATACAATCCAATATGGCACCAGGCGGCCATTTTTGCCCTTTTTTCTCGATTTTTTCATGTCTAGAACCATTATTTGGACATGACTGGATCAATTTTGAAGATTTATTATGGACCAAAGCCCTATTATCCCTATCTGGGACTAGTGTCCTTTCCATACATGACAGAATAGAAACGATATTTTAAAAATATTTTACCAGTGGCAAAGGCCATATGATAGAGAAACGAAATTGAGGGAGGATAATTTTTAGAATGACAATCTGGAGAGATTCACATTTTACGCAACATCCCGGGATTGATGTTCCCCGGCCTACCCCCTGTAATTACAGAAGGCTCCCCTCAAATTATGTTATTTTAAAACATGAACCGTTAGCCGGTTTCACAGAAAAAGCCACCTAACGGATAGATAACGGCGGGGGGGGGGGTGTTGAACGCGCCCTATATATGATAATGATATAATATATACCTGTTAATCTGACCATCCAATCAATGTCAAGAAAGCATTTTTACCATACACTTAGCTGAAATCCCAAAAACCAAACGCTCAAAACCCCATTATTACAAAAGACAGAAAGAAAACATAACCAGAAGGCTCAGAGAGCAAGGATACAAAGAACCCCACATCAACGCACAGATAATGAAAGTGGACAAACTTGATCGACGAAATTTAATACATCCCACGGACGACAGCAGTCCAAACAGAAACAAAGGCCGTGTCATCTTCCCAATAACATATAGCAGCTCACTCCAGGATATACCAAAGACTCAAACAACATGCTACATAAATCGCAAAGATGCAAAAAAGTATTCATAAATCCACCCATGGTAGCCTGGAGAAAAGGAAGAGATATCGGCACACAACTCGTTCACAGCAATGATCACAGAACATTCATTAAAGAACCAACCGGATCAAGACTATGTGATAACAAACGATGCGCCATCTGCCACTACATGGAGTTCTCTAAGACAGACACCTTTCAAGGGCTAAATGCACAGCATTGTACAATAATACACCATATCATCTGCAAATCAGCAACCCAGGTGTATGCAATACCTCGCTCACATTGCGAAAAAATAGTCGATGTAGGAGAAACCGGAGATACACAATACACAAGAATGCAGAATCACCTATCACAAATCAATAAATATGAACCAGTACCAACTCACTTCAACGGACCATCTCACCCAATCAAGCACTCCAGGATCATAGCAATTGAAAAACTCTACATACCAGATAAAACTACGTGAATCAATGTTGATAAAAAAACCTAGGTACACTCACTCACATAAGCAGAAAACAGTAACATAGCAACCAGTAGTCAAACTAGACAAAGTGTTAAGTATGCAAGCTTCATATTTAATATGGTTAAACATTATTAATTTGCGAATTAAGTTTTGTATCACGTGATAGTTATAGCTCAGGGTTTTGTATTTTAGCAATTAAATGTATGTAGAGATATTAATATAAAGGGTTTCCGCCCTTAAAGACGACGTGCAGTTTACATCTAGTTAATAGCCTAATTACTGAAAACTATTAATTATGCAAATTAGTATGTAAAACTGAAAGCAACATAAATAGGCTTTCTAGAACCTGTGCTCTTTGTTATGGGCGATAAATGTAGTAAATTATATTGAATCCAAAGCCGTTAGGGAAATTCATACAATCTCTTTACTATTTCATTCTCAATCAAAATTGAATTTTTTTTGTCCTTTGATACTTAAGAATTCGAACATGTTGGCGCTTCCACGTTTCTGTTTGCCGTGTAAGATCTAGATCCAGAGCAAGAAAATTATCTTTTGTGAAATTTTTAAACTACCATGTACGATATCATGTACGATAGTTATATCTAAGAATTAGGGCATTCAGTTTAAATCTTGTTACACTTGGAATATAGTTTCATATTTCACGTATATGTGATCAATAAGTGATGTGGCAAATATGATATATCTTCCGAGTTACACATGAAATCGTATCATTTGGAATTTCGCTACTGTGTAAGTTGGAATAAATGATTCCTTTAAAGCAGTAAATGTTACAGATAATTCCATTGTTGTATTGAAACGCACATTTAAAGTGGATATTCTTTAAACATGTCGTTATTTAAATTTGCTAAACATGTTAGTTTACTCACGTGAAATGAACCCGGTCAAATTAGCTGATGAAAATGGCTTACCCTTGAATGCACATCTTCTCCATTTTTGATATATTTTGAATGTTGCTATTGAGAACATCCTTTGCTTGCGACACATTGTCAGCCGTCGTCCCTCTAGCGGCTTGAGTATTAACAGCGATTGTTGATAAGAGGTTGATACACTTCCGTATATCGCGGGTTACCGGGCCTTCGTCTGGCATGTTTAGCTGTATGAACACATGCAAGAGATAATATATGTATAAATGAACAAATGAATGCGTACATACATACATACATACATACATACATACCCCCCCCCCCCACACACACACATACATATACGTGCTTGCACAGACATATATGAGCAAGTATACAATTCGAGAACATTTAGCTGTTTTGAAGTGTGGCAACTGCCACACTTCTTGATTATGTGAGTTGGGCGATTTTTATAGTAATATTGTGATATTTATATGAGGATGCACCTGTACAACGCCTGCTGTGCTAGGTGTGACACTAGGGCCTACAGCAATACCTTTTTACGGACTCCATGTCGCATTTCTAAGTACCGGTTACAGCCCAGTGTGAGAACTTTTTAGCAAAGCCCACATCTATTTGCAAAGAAATCTCTCATGTAATGTATGGACGCTGAAGATGTTTTCCATTGTTGGTTAAATGTAATGTACCATTCTGTACATGTCTGGTGTGTGCGTGTGTTACTGTATAATTGCACGTATTAAAATATGGGGGGGGGGGGGGGCTACGAAAAATCTTGGGTTCATGGGTGTAGGGTGGCATGTATTATTTTGAGAGCTGCGAAAATTGTTAAGACCGAAATATTTTCTCTCCCCTCCCCCTCGCTTGAGGAGAATTCGAATTCTAACGCCAGCGTAAGGATCAGCAGTTGGTAGGTCACGGGTACGGTGTGAATCCACTAACGTGTGGGCATTTTCCGTGACCGAACCACACCCAGGGTGAGTGTTTTACAGACTCGATGGTATTATCACTGAGCCGTATCTCACTTTAACAAGACGACTGCAAATTTGGGTGACTTCAGGATAGCCTGTGGACTGACTGGGAAAGCTTTGACATTTCTACAACAACGCGATATGGAGCGTGTAACACAGCCCCGTCATGCAGTACCAAATCTGAATGGATTTCTGCACAAATGTCGTTCTATTCCATGATTCTCTTCTCCTGTCCTCTCTTCTCTTCTCTTCTCTTCTCTTCTCTTCTCTTCTCTTCTAAATTGTTGCTATGATGTAATTGCAGGATGCTGTCGTTGCTATGATTAGGACATTTGTTTTCTTAGATGGGAAGAACATGTATCTTACATGTATCTTTCTCCGTATATAGCAAGAACTGTTGCGACGATTGAAAAGACTTGGGGAATTCGCGAAAAAACATTTGGGCACCAAGGGTTAAATTTTGAAAAAGAAACATTTGTTCGGCATGGGGATATTGACCGCCGTTGTATTGTAACAGATTTTGCTACAAAGCAACTTCATATATGCCCTTTTCACGTTTTTCTGAAAGATTGTGTGTTGGCTATTGTCAGATCGATTTTCAGCTGGTTTACCAGTCATATCTGTATACAGAAAATTGTCAGCGAATGTTTCGATAACAGGACAATTTTTGGCAGCATATTTGGTTAGAGTAACATCTGGGCCTTCACAAAACTCATGTTGTTCCTGTGGATTCTCTTGCGCAAACGCCGTTTCTATGGTAACGTTGACATGATTTCTGAAGGGTGCCTAAATATTAAAAGCGACATATCTCGTGCCCAAGTAATTCTATAATCACAATTAAAGTAATATGTAGATATTTATTTGAGGGGATATGGGAATTCAATGTTCACATGACCTTTCGAATCAAGCTCAAGGTCATAGTCAAAATTCAAGGTCATCTTAATTTGCTTTCACAGTAATTCTATCAAAATATTCACAAACTTTTCTGTATCTGGTAAAGCTGAAAATCGATCAGAATTTAACCAAACACACAATCCTTCAGAAAAATGCGGAAAGGGTTTATATGAAGTTGCTATGTAGTAAATCTCTGTTATCAAGGCAATGACTGCCAATATCCCCAATTATATCGAAAAATTCATAGACTGGCTATTTTAGAATCCGAAAGTGCTATTGATATGAAGCATGTGTCTGTATATAGGGTTCTATGGACAAGCAATCCACTGATCACGTGCTCTTTGTGATCCATGGTCAAGGTCATTGTTAAAATTCAAGAACCTCTTAACAGTACAGCAAAGGCATATGCAAAATAGATTTTATTACAAAAATTGTTAAAAGACAACTGGTATTAAGATCGATCACCAAAATATGAATGTATTGAATACCTCAGGGTCCAGAAGTGCTATAAATGTGATGCAAGTGCCTATATGTAGGTGTAGGACGGACAACTCATTTATCACATAATCTTTTCGATCCAAATTCAAAGTCATCGTGTAATTATAAGGTCACCTTAAAATTTGCACTTTTTTATCGAAACATTCATAATTATGTGTTTCTCCATAAATACTAACAAGACATAACCTGTAAAGCTGCAAATCTTTCGTGAATAGTAAATTATATAGTCGTTCAAAACATTTCTAGCAAAAGCATGTTTTTACTTTGCTTCGGAAGAAAGTTCTTTTACCAAGACATCTGGTATCAAGATCTGCAATTAAACTAATATATATATCCACTTTTTGTCATAAAACCTTAGCATTTGGGTGTTTGAGACACACACAATTCTTGTTTGAGACACATACAATCCTTGTTTGAGACACACTGAATCCTGGTCATAAAAGCTTAGCATTTGGCGTTTTATGCTTCAATTTACTCTAACACAGAACACATCAAAAGATGCGTTAGTCGGAGGTGACTTCTTCAATGCTACACACTGTTACAATTTCGTGTGGTGTCTAAGACACACTAACTTCTGGTCTGTCGAACAGAGTAAATTGTTGACATTAACTCTCAAATGCTAAGCATTTATGAACATAAGAAGATGCCGCTTTCAACGTTGAAGAGAGTGCCCGAGCAGTCAGTAGACGTCTACGCGATGTCCAGTGTTTTCGGTGACCATCCCGCTTTCCACTGATGTTTCTTGTGTCTCTTTTTTCACCCCTCTCTCGCTGTGTTTTTTCGCAGAGTACGTACGTCCAGTGTCTACATCAAATTTTAAAAAGTGGTGTATGATACGCTCAAACTTCAATGATTCTTCATCCAAATTAGATGGTACTCTGCCGTGATAGTAGTCCTGCTTGCATACGGAGCAAGTTATCCCTTGAGCGAAACGCGTACACCGTCTGCGAGCATGACTACCGTGAAAGTGAGTCTTCAGAATCGCAATATCACAATTTACGACCTGTTTTCTTGGTCGCGGTACAATGGATGTTTCGCATCTTGTCGGCCATCTAGGTCCGTGGAATCATAAAAATTGTACTTTTTCAGATCACCCTCCAAGAATATGGGTACGATGCCCCCATCTCTCTCTCAGAGAGTCAGAATTGTACGGTGATGGTCACCGAAAACACTCGTCGTGTCGACTACCCGAGCTGTCAATCCGTGTTGACGGCCCTTTGATGTGTGCTGTTTTAGAGTAAATTGTTGCAGAAAATGCCCAAATGCTAAGCTTTTATGATCAGGATTCAGTGTGTTTCGAACACCTCAATTTTCGTCATAAGAGCTTAGCATTTGGTTGTTTTCTGCAACAATTTACTCTAAAACAGAAAACATCAAGGGTTCCGTCAATGAGAGTTGATGCAGACACAAGTTGGTGTGGTCTCGACTGAGTGTTTGCTTTGTCGCCTGGAACTGTGTGTGTTTCAAACAAGAATTGCGTGTGTCTCAAACACCTAAATGCTAAGGTTTTATGACAAAAAGTGTAAATAATGAATATATCATAGATATAATATTAGTGTTTGTATAAATGTTTCAGGGGACGGGCATTTCACTTATCACATGAACCCTTTGATTCAGAATCAAGGTCACAGTCGGAATACAAAGACACCTTAATTTCTTTCACTTTTATCGGAACATCCACATACGTTATGTGGTACGTGTATGTATAAACTACCATTAGACATGAGCTGTAAGGCTACAAAATCAGATAGCAAATTATATAGTCCGTCATGACATTTATAGCAAAGATATATTTAGGGCTACCTTAGATACAAAGTTAGTAACCAGGACAACTAAAGTGGAGATACATAATTAATGCAAAATATGAAAATGCCGAAAATCTCAAGGTCTCAAAATTCAGGGTTACCTTAGTTACAAAGTTAGTAACCAGGACAACTAAAGTCGAGATAAAGAATTAATGCAAACTATATGAAAATGACGAAAATCTGTAGATCTCAAAGTGGTATAAATATGATGCAAGTGTCTGTACAGTGGACTGTCAACTCACCGATAAATACACTTTTACCTCTTGCAAGGGAGTGTAATGTAATGCTAATATGCTTCTCTCTGCCTGTGTGTCCGTGTATGTATGTATGTATGTATGTATGTATGTATGTATGTATGTATGTATGTATGTATCTATGTATGTATCTATGTATGTGTGTGTGTGTCACCATTTTTTAAAAAGCGACTGACTCAATTGAAACGAAATTTTGTAGACGTGTTCCGTAGGGAAAAACTGATTAGGTTTTGGTAAACATACATGCATATTAATGAGCAATTTGCATAATTAATGGGTTTCAGTAATTAGGTTATATCTCAAGAGTGCAGGCTTTAATTTCAATATATTTGGTACATACATTTGCGATACCTAATCACATCTGTCCTGAAAATATTATCAATGTAGCTTTCAGTTTTAATAACATATTGTCATTTGTCCCCGGCTGAAACTGGGGGACATCCACCCATTCGGCAACAACCAAGGAGACAATCGCCATGAGCTTGGGGCAAAACAAAGTCATTGGTTTACGAAATGCTAGTCAGATATGTGATCGAACCATCCAACAGTCCTTGGGTGGCACCAATATTTTGTAAGGGAAAAGGATGGTAGCAGTCATTACTTTGTCGACTACTGCCAGCTAAACAATATTACAACTAAAGACGCATATGCTATACCATGAATTGAAGACAGTGTTAACACACTAGCTGAGGCAAAATGGTTCAGTACGTTAGATCTTATGCGTGGGTACTGGCAGGTCGAAGTGGATGATAGTACTTAAGAAAAATCTGCATTTACTACACGGAGTGGGCTTTACCAATGGAAAGTCATGCCGTTCGATATATGTAATGCCCCTGCAACATTTGAGAGACTAATGGAAAATTCCTAGCTGGACTACAGTGGGGAATCTTACTTCTCTACATGGACGATGTAATAGTTCACGCAAACACAGTGGACCAAATGTTGAAACATTTAGAAGCCGTCTTCACACAACTTCATGAAGCTGGCCTCAGGGTTAAAACTGAAACCAAACAAGTGCAACTTATTCCAGTGACCAGTGTCACCTGGTATCAAAACTTGTCTCAACAAAAGGACTGGCCAACACCTCCCAGTGTTCAGGGTGTAAGGGGATTTCTTGGGTTAGCTTCATATTTTGGCTACTTTGTATCAAACTTTTCAACATTTACAAGACCAATGACCAGATTGACCGAAAAGAAGCGACCATTTGAATGGGATGACGAATGTGACCAGTCATTCACAACATTAAAGGGATACCTAATCAGCTCACCCATCCTCACATATCCAATACCTAATGCTCCGTTGACATTGGACACAGATGTTAGTAACTTTTTGTAATGGTGCAGTCCTATCACAAATTCAGAACGAGTAATTAGTTATGCTGGCTGCACCTTGACAAAGCCAGAATGTAATGACTGTGTTACACATAAAGAACTCCTCGCAGCGGTACACTTTCTGAAACAATCTTGACCGTATTTGTATGGTCAGCATTTCACACTCCAAACTGACCACATCTCACTATGTTGGTTGGTGAACTTTAAAGAGCCAGAGGGCCAGTTAGCCAGGTGGCTACAAGTACTCAGTGAATACGACTTTACCATAGAACATCGCCCTGGGAGGAAACATCAAAATGCAGACAGTTTATCAAAGAAACCTTGTACACAGTGCGGATATAACCATGGCAACATCCAAACAGAAAACCCATTACCAATCATAACTGGGCAATGCACCAGTAACCAGGGGAGACGAACTCTAATGTAAGGATGACCTCCGTACAAGATAATGCTAATGGAGATGGAAATAATGTGAAGGAAAAATGTGTCATAACATTGAAGCTATGGCCAAAAGAGATATTAAGGGAACTGCAGTTAGAGGACATGGATATTCGATCCATCCTCCAACAATTCGTGAAGATGATCGACCCTCTGGTGAGACAGTGTGATGTATGTGCTGCTAGGGAGAATCTTACTAAGTACTGACGGTGGCCACTACAGCAATACATTGTTGGTTGACCAATGGAGAGGGTAGCTTTTGATATATCGGGACCACGTCCAGAGACTGGCTGTGGAAATCGATATATTTTGATAATTGAGGACTATTCCACCATGTGGCGTGTCCGCTTCCAAACCAAGAGGCTACTTCTATTGCCAATAAATTAGCACAAGAATTTGTGGCCAGATTCAGTGTTCCCCACCAACATTCGGACCAATGGAGGATCTTTGAATCTCAGGTATAATGGCTGAAACATGTGCTTATATACGGTTGATAACATTGAAAATGGAGACTAGATTAGCAGACAATTATAACTGATACCTCAGACACGAACGACAACAAAAAATGTATATATTTGCATGGACAAACTTTATAAGAACTACAGGATGTAATTTGTACATGAAACAATATATTTTGGCAGAATACGTGTCAAGGGACGTCACGGACAATGGTTTAATTGCAATGGGTAATCTATGTGTTTTACTGGCTATTACCTGCGGTGGCTAGGAATATTACCAGCCATATTTGCATACGACAAATGATGGTGATGACAGATATGTACAAAATGGAATTACAATTTTGATGTAATGAGAGACATTTCTTATGTGGCAATGGGTCTTCCAGACATCTAAAAATTGGGAGAAGCGTAATCATTTTGTTGACAACTCTTGAAGGAGCAACATGTCTCTTTGCGAAATGTGTTAACGTTTGGCAGACCATGCTAAGACACGCAGCGGTGTCAATCTGCATATGAAGTATAGTTGTGCTCATTACAGGGGCTTCTACCTGATGAAAAGAGATCTGCTAAAACATGCGTGTCATGGTTGGACACATACGAAAAATGGGAAAGGGGCAACTGGGGTGGCAGTAACCCCCACCCTGTTGTACCTGTCAAAAGTTCCACTATAGGCAGAAGTGGTGATGAGGAAAGAAATTTGTCAGGATGTAATTTCCCATTCCTTGTTTATGTCAACAGACAAGGTTGGATGGATGATTTTAGAGGACGAGTTTGGTGCCGACCCTAACATACCACTTTGTGAATAGTCGAAATTGTTTGTCAGGTACGGTGGTGAAAAATGTGTTGGGTATTGCTGAAGCTGAGAAGCGAGGGAAGCAATCATACAAGGTAATTCCATTAGAATGACAGGGGACAGACCCTCAATGAAGTCAACGTCTGATGATTTCAACCCCATCGATCCAGGGAGTTTGACAAGTAACCACGGATTTTCTCATCTGAGCGACGGTATCTTGCCAACAAACACCTTGCTAGAATCTGTTAAAGAGGTGGCGGAAACCTGGGAAACTCGTGAGTTCGGAGTAGGAGTAATAACAAAGGAGACTATTTATAAATGAGTATACCATCTGTGCTCTCCAGGTACTGACTGTGATCTACCAACCGGAGACGCTGACCCCAACTGACTTAGCAAATGCTGTTGGTGAGAACCCAGGACAGAGGGAGAAAAAAAGTCGTAGAGTTTCCAGTGACACTAAAAGTGAGGAGACTATGGAGAGGCTGATATAATTTTCTAAAAGATGAGATGACATATATATACGGTGGACCTACAGTGGATTGTTGAGGGACCATAACTTTATGTGTGTGTGTGTGTGTGTGTGGAGATGTGTCGATGAAAAACTTGTGGAATGTTGACTTTTGACTTGCGAGCAGGGACCATGTGACCTTTGAACTTTAGAATTTAGACTATTTTTTATTGAAATACATTGACAATATTTATGTCGAAAGTTATTTTGTGATAGCCATGATGGAGTGATAGAAAGTGTGAGTTTTATTTTCGTAATCTTTAAGATGCACTTCTTCAAGAGGAATACATATTGAGTTTCTATTTTATTGTTTTTGTTTATATATGTTTTTTTATTTGAATGTTTCTATTATGTGTTAAGTCTAGGGGGACCTAAGACTCTTTGGTGGGAGGCTATGTGGCGGTTGGATATTATCCTATGCCAAGTATCTAGTATTAGTTTTTTTTCCGTTATTTCCTACAGTAATGTAGAGTTGACTGGGAGTAACACTGGAAGTTGGCTACACAGTAACCGTCAGACATGTAGATAGATCACATGGGTATATTTTCCCCTTTATTCCCAAACATGGAATACGACTATTTTGTAGTCTATTGGCCTAATTTTGAGTGGGATTTAGTGTATATAAAAAGGGATGATCTTTTGTTCGTCAACCTGTAGACTCACTGGATACTGTAATTTCGGGGAGAGCGTACTCCATACTCTCGTGCTTTCGTAGACGACTTCTCTACGCTCAATGACCCGGCAAGCTACACTATTTAGCCCGCCTGCCTGGTGCAGTAAATGTAACTTTAGTAGATGCTTCACGAGTTGCGAGTTGTATAGTGAGAACGTGGGCTTTGTCAATGCAAAATTAAATCTCTATCCCTGAGGTACCAAACTGCTGTCTGTATTATCCTTTAGCTTGAAATAAAGTGATCATGGTTAGTCTGAAACGTACTTGCTGTGAGTCCTACTCCTTAAGTTTAATTCATTGGGGTGTGGGACGTTAACCTTGCTGCGATCCCGGGTTGCTCCATACTTACTGAACAGACATGCATAGACTTGGACCCACGGGGCTAACTTGCTGGTGGAACAGGGATTCGAATAGCACGCACGGGGCTAGAGTGCGACAATTTGTTGATATCCATGTGTTTCACCACTATTTTACATGGTTTTGTGCTGTTTTAGTTTCAATTCCTAAAGACCATGGTGGTGACATCTGTGATAAATCAAACTATTGTCCTGTAGCTGTGGCAACTACTGCATCGAACCTTCTGGAGAGAGTTTGGTTGTCTATCTGTTTCTACAAGAATCAGTCTGGTTTTAAGCCAGAGTACGGCACTGATATGGGAAAAGACGTACTTAAGGCTTTAGTACTTAAAACTACTCCAATGGTAAAAAAAACTACTAGCATGGTAAACAAACTACTCCCATGAAATAAAAAGTACACAGTAAAAACAATACTACCATGATGGTAAAACAAATCTACTCCCATGTTAAAAAATTACTTCCATGAAATAATTAAAAACTACTTACGTGGTAAAAAGAACTACTCACATGGTTTTGAAATGTTACACATTTAGGAATTGACTACATAAATTATACGAGTTTTTCTCATAACAAAACACTTTTTTTTTACATCCAGTAGATAAACAGGACGTCATAAATGAAACCATGTCACTTGATCCCTCAAAATAAACTGGTGTGACAATATTCCTGCGCGTTTATTATGTGGTGGTGCTGGTGCTATTGCAACACTCTTGTGTCACATTATTAATATTTCACTTCAACAAGGTATTTTCCAAAACCACTTAAATGACTATAGTAATTCCTATTCATAAAACGGATTCTCCTTATGATCTAGGTAATTATCGACATATTTCAATACTGCCTCAGCTTAGTAACATTTTCGAGGAAGGGTTTATAGGCAGCTGATTTCTTTTTAGACAAATATTCACTGGATTTATACACATCAATATGGTTTCTGGAAAATTAATAGCGCAAAACTAGCCTTAATTAGCTTGCTTGACGAAGTTCTACAAGAGTTGATGAAGGCGATGTGGTGCTAGGCATTTTTCTTGACTTATCTAAGGTTTTTGATATTATCGATCACACCATCCTTTATGGAATTAGGGGTGTCCCTCTCAATTGCTTTAAAAGTTATTTAACAAATAGGAAACAGTTTGTAAATATAGGTATTCACACTTCTACTCTGAATGTTATTACCGATGGAGTTCCATCCTTGGACCTGTTTTATTTTTATTATATATATATGACCTTCCTGATTGTTCTTCATATTTTAAATCGAAGCTTGTTGCTAATGATTCTGATGATTTTCCACGCTTTTACGGACAATGTGAACATCAAAGAAGCAAATACTAAATTTTATGATATAGTGAATTGGTGTTCTGCAAATAGGCCTACCATTAGTCAAGAAAAAACAAATAATCTTTTTCTCCCATCAAAAGTCTTTTCAAAGGTTGGGGAAAATTCAAATCAACACTAAAACTATAAACTTTAATGAGGTGGATCATGTTACACATTTAGGAATTGAGATTGACAGTCATCCAACTTGGAAGTACCATATTAGGAACGTCTGTGCTAAGATCAGTCCAAAAATTGGTCCCATCGCCAAACTTCTCCACTTTGTTCCTAAATATAGCTTGGTTTTACTGACAAACTAACTTATTCTTCCCTAAATCTCATACTGTCTAGAGGTATGGGGCAGCACCTACCCCACAACTTTGCTGCCTGTTCAAAAACTTTTGAAGAAAACTTTTAGTCGGTTTCAGACACCAAGTGAACCTCTGTTTAGGCTCCTAAATATTTTGAACAAATATGAACAATTCCAATACCAAGTGGCGTTATTTATACATCATTTATTTTTTAGAAAATTTACCTCACAGTTTCACAGACTATTTTTCCTTTCCAAATCATTCTTGCAACACTAGGTCTGTGACAAATTCACTCCTCCTTGTACCAACAAGGAAACGTAGACTAGGCCACTTCTCTGT
Source organism: Glandiceps talaboti (assembly GCF_964340395.1). NCBI lineage: Eukaryota > Metazoa > Hemichordata > Enteropneusta > Spengelidae > Glandiceps > Glandiceps talaboti. Next base: position 13,045,481 of record NC_135550.1, on the reverse strand, counting down.
TAGTTATCATGGAGCTAAGATTTGAAATAAGTTACCATATCTATTAAGATCTATGAATAGTAAAAACAAATTTAAGAATACTCTTAGAAGGTATGTTACAAATTCAGCATAGACAGTCGGTGATTTATTTCATCTAACCCATGGGTTAGATGATCTTTTACATATACGGTCAAGGTCAAACCTGAGCTGAGGTCAGGCTTTTCATGAAGAGGGGTATAATGCAGTATTATGAAAATGCTTAGTAGTGGCATATTGCCTCTGAGGAAGAAGCGTCAATAATCCCATCCGATACCGTTGCTTAAGCATAACATAGAGGATGAAACACACCAACACAGACAAGGAAACAACTACATGCTAAACAACTTGCGTTGCTGAGAAGATAGACATTTATATCAATCATCGAAATTAAACAATTAAACTATTGAAGAGAAGAGTGAATACTAAGCATCGATAATTGACAAAAAAACACAATTCAGCTCGGTAGTACTCTTCCTTGAACTAAAACAACATCGCATCAAATTAACAAATTTTTTATCGGTCGGTCCACAAACATTAAGGCAACAAATCAACTAAGGAAACTAAGTTTCACAGAAAGAAAGTGGCGATAACTAATAGGGTGACCCTATGCACTGTACAGTATTTTACCCACAACTCTCTCTGATTTGTATGCGTGAATGTTCCTTATTTTATAACTTCAAAGAGAAGCAATATTTCCTAACATTTAAAATATAACAATTACATATAATAATGAATAATGTGTAGCAAAAGTACGATTGAGATTAAAAAATACAGTTTCAAATTTTGAATAAAAATGTACCAAAAACAAAATGAAACACGTGCTTTGAATAATATACTTTCCAACATCAAGTAATCACAAACTTGGGTAGTCAGTCTGTGTAGAGAGTTTTAACATGTAAATTTCTTTTGTTATACCTATTCAGAGAAATCAATATCTTTGGTGAAGTAATAAGGTGCAAATATTTTCCTTAGTTTCCTTGGAAATATTCTGCATGCCTTTCAAGAAAGTCTATTTAAATATTTATAAAATTGCCATCTCCTTCTACAAGAGATAATTGATATTTGAACCAATGAAACTGGGTATTCAAAAACTCATGAGTTACAAAAGTACGATTTGAAAATGACAAAAATGTTTCTACAGAACCCTGTATACTGGTGAGATTTGTCTGAATTGAAGAAGCTTACGTGTGAGAGTACAAATCAGAGGGAATTGTGGGTAAAATATTTAACAGTGCTATGTTTCTCAAAAGAATTACTTTTTCATAGCAACTATTGGTCGGTCGGTCGTTTTCTTTTCAAATAAAAAAATAAACAATCATCTTCATTTTCCTCTGCCTCGGATTTACTCTCTCTCTCTATCGGCTTTTTAATTAGATTTTTGATAACATATTTACATTTTCCCAGGTTCTCACAATTGGCATATTCTCAACTTTCGTCATGAAAAAATGCTCTGTTCATGAACAAATGTCGTTGCCGCTGCCATGAATATAGATGACGTCGACAGTCCAGACGCTTTCTTATTTTGCCAGAGAGGGCGCTGCTCCACAAAATGTTAAGGGCGGACAATTTTTTTTAAATGTCGATGTCGGACGTAAAAATTTGGGTACGTAGGGTATTATAGAGAAACAGAGGAAAAACAGGGTCACCCTTAACAGACTTCATAAGCAGTTGGTTTCTTGAACTAATTGAAATACATGTACATGCAGATGTACCACACCTTAGTATGTGCATGTGCAACATAGGGAAACAAATTAATTCAGTATCCGTCAGAACTATTAACCTGAAACAAAATGAAATATACACATTCAGCAAAAGCTCTGCAGACTAAATGTATAACACAGGCCAAAACCAGTGCCCAACTTGATTCATCTAGCCATATGCGCAAAACCAGGTGGGAATATGTCTAGGTAACATTCATTGCTCACAAACCAATGTGCCCCCACATCCTCAAAAAGTAAACGGCAAACCATAAACCGGTATCTATAACTGTAAACTGGAAATTAATCAACCAGTTTGGGTAAAAAAAAATAGAAAAAAAAAATATTTCAAAAACAACTTTTTTACTGCAAATCTAAGAAGAGTAACAAATAGACAGGACAGAATTATCAAAATGGTTCAAAGAAATAGAACAAAGCAAAATTGTCAAAAACTTGTCGTCTTACAAAAAATGGAAACACTTTAATAGAAAAAGAGCACTTGGTAAAGGGTTGGCATTCATTTCCATACAAAAGTTCTCATCAATAATGTAATGAATCAGACATGTACACTATCTTGCTCATAACCTGATATATCTAATACGAAACAAAATATATGAAAACAAATTCCTTATAGACTGAAGTCGATATACACCATCCAAAAAAACTGACAGCTCGTCACAAAAAATATCAGGAAGCGACAGAAGGAGCATTGTATAGAATACTATATGACTAAAGTCATGGAAACATAGACAGTATCACAGCGGATAGGAAGAAATAAAGAACAGAAAGACCATTTTCAAAACAATGGAAAACCTGAACTAGACATTCACACATGAAAAAAATATATAATAAAATAGAATATAAAATCTACCTACCCCACCTATACTAATATTGAGCGTAATCGGAACCACACTATTTTTTTTGCCTTATCAATAATTATTTAATAATGTAAATTAGTCATCACGAGTATAATCTACATCAACTAGCTTTAAAGGACATATCATGACATGCACTTATATTACCAATCAATGCATACACTAAAATAGAAAGCTTGCATTGTAAAGATATTGCCTAATTAACAACAATGATTATTTATGCAACTAAACATCACAACGGAAAACCGCGTAAACAACTACATCAAACATGTGTCGTTTGTTATGGTTGTTGTATGCACCGAGTTAAATGAGATTGGAAGTTTGCATTCCTAAGATATAGCCTAATAAAGTATTTTCCGTCTCGCGGCAGATCTCACGAGATATGCAAATAACCTAGCAACGGTTGCTACGGAGGTCAAGCTTTGCGGAGTGGCCATGTTGTTCATATGAAAGTCAATGCATTAGTCTGAAAAAAATACTACCGTTTCTGACCATCTACAATCCTAAGTCATCATGGAAGACATTGAAAAATTAAAAGTACACGAACTAAAGAGCATGTTGCGAAAATATAGCGTGTCAACAAACATCAAGTTAAAAGAAAAATACGCCAGTGTCACACTGTCATTATATTTCCGAACTGACTGTCATTTCTGGGAATACGTTGTCAGTGCCAAACTTATGCAGCATACTAGATGGCTATAATATTTCAATCTTGAGAAATGGTAATTAATGACAAGCAAAATCGAGTAGTTTTGATTATTAGTACACATGTACATGGTGGAAACATTTCCCGTCACCAATATTCAATATAAGTATATTAGAATACAATGCACATGAAGTGTGGCGTAGTACTACACATCCACCAGCCGTAAGCCCTTATGAACCGTTGACATTTACGCTGTTGACAAATACGGACGAAAGCTAAAAGTCTTACACATTTTTAGAGTGCCAATGTCCCGTTTCGGTCCTAGAGTTCAGAATTGAAAAGTTCTTAATTATCGTCACAGATCGGGAAATCATAGTCAGTTCCTGACAATCGTATTCCGATTTTACCACATGTTATCTTAATACAATATCTACCAGTCTAGTTCCCAACGACCGCATTCCAATTTTACCCTACCTTAATAACGTAGAGTAAAATCAGAATACGGTCGTCATGAACTAGACTAGTACTGTATGAAGATAACTTAGAGTAAAATCGGAATACGATCGTCAGGAACTAGAATTGGGAATCACCGGCGATGCGTGAAACACGTGTACGTGTCAGCCATGTTTATACTTGAGTTCGATGAACATGTTGTAGAACTCATAGTCCAAATTCGTAAAATAAAACGACATAGTATCTCTAAATTTTAATTTTAAATGCATATATATAGCTCATTTATAAATGTATATGATAAAATCAAAGACAGCGAAAAAAATTCTCAACCGATTTTAAAGTTTTTAGCGGACCCTGACGAATTTAGCTGACGAATTACGGACTAAGAATTACATCATTGCCAACTATTAACAGCACGTTATACAGTAAAGTGATCGCGTACACGTTGTTGTGTTGGTTTTTAGACGACGCTACGCGACGTATAAAAAGTCTATGGAAAAGTTATGACATTGTAACAAATTTTAGACGTTGTTTAAAAATAGGAATACAATATTCGCGACCTGACATGCAAGTTTTCAACCATAGGGCCTGCGATCCTCGAGTGGATCCAACTCTAGTAATATTTTCAAGTTCATGTTGAAACTGTCAATCTCAACCGCTCTTCACCTGCGCCCAGACGGCCAAAAATCACCGTCACGTCTGACGGCTAGTTATGAATTGTACATACGCACATCGTTTTTACAACCATACTTTAAAAGTTTGCTTCCCTTGATCTATCATACCATGGAAGTATACTTCCATGATCATACGTATTGCACTGTACGTGACGTCGAGAACAATGGTGTTGCTAAGCGGTTGACACTTCAGCTTGACCACCCGAATGTGGTTGCTATGCACTCAATGGCGTCTCCCGCGAGACGGGTAATGGTCTATTACCGAAAGTGAATAATTATACAAATTACTTATTAAAACTTAAAACTATACAACAGGCTTTGTAGGATATGTGTGCTTTGTCATTTTTGATATATGTACCAAATAATACCAGAGTTGAACCTTGCATTTTACAGATACAGCTTAATTGCCAAATATCATTAATTATACAAATTACTCATTAAAACTAAATACCACGCCAACAGACTTAATAGCACATGTGTGTTTATAATGGTTAGGGTACGTACCAAATGTTGGGCATTCTTTAGAAATTGCCTTAATACTGAAAATCATTATTATGTAAATTACTAATTAAAACAAGCTAAACACTATCTCAACTAGCTTTTTAGGATGTGTGCTTAGTTACGGTTGATATATGTACAAAATGTTGTGGAATTTAAAGTGTGCATATTACTTTTATTTTATCCTCGAATAAATGTTGGTCCGAGTCTTCCGACACCATGTTAGAAAATGTGCTCTAATTTAATTTGTAATAATTTTTTTTGACTCTGTCATCACGGATTTCCATATTCGTGAGACTGTAATGAAGAGTTTGGTATATGTAATATGGTAGTTCTTTTCCGGTTGTGGTATCTCAAAAACTTGGCCACTTTTTTGGCCTCTGCACGCTGCAGCACTATATGGCTCTCTGAAACCGCGCGTTGAGAGTCGTATACACTACACAGACTACTGGTCGATTGTTATTAGCAAATGCAATTATATAATACTACTTATTAAAAGGTAAATGTAAAAGCAATCAATGTCTCTTTGTTTATTTCTTACTCAAAGTCAACTTTAGTACCAAACTTATTACTAGCATTGCCCGTCGCCCCTGATCGTAGTACTGACTGTAGCGCTTATATTTAAAGAATTTCGAAACACATTACGTGTAGATTTTAACAAGATATATAAATGATAGATTGAATATAAATACTTACATGTTTAATTTTGACACCTTGGAATAATGTTGTTTTGAATAATTCGAAGCTGTGTCGAAATATACGGTTGTGTAATTCACAGATCGGCGCTTTGTGTCCCACTGTCCGCAGTTTAGGTGTCCCGTTTGACTTAATATCTACTGGTACATGGTAAAACAAAACAGTTTTCCACCAATCAAAATTCTACTGTCAGGAGAACGCCCCATTAGCAAGGTGAGGACAACTATGCCATATATGGCAATTCAGAGATCGTTACTTTATGTCTTAATGTCGGCATTGAGGGGTTGTGTACTGATTAAGGAGTTCCAATTGGGCTTTCTACTAGTACATTAAACAAACAGTTTTCTACCAATCACAGTTAGAATGAGGATCGCACCACAAGAGCAATTCAACAGTATATCGCCCTCGTACATTATAGCAAACTGTAAATAGCAGCTGATGGGTGTTAACCGTTATTCCGATTATTTCCACCGTCAACTGCATTGTGTGTGACCGAGCTTACAGATCTGAAGTTCCCAACTCAGGTAATGTAAACGCTTAAAACACCATGATAACATTATGATCTCGCATTGCCATTCGTTCAAGCTGTGCATTAGGGATGAACTGTGAAATTCTATTTTTTTAAATGAAGTTTCCTATGTAATGTATGGTTTGCACAATTTGCTGCTCTGATGTATTATTATTATGATTATGATTATGATTATGATTATTATTATTATTATTATTATTATTATCATGTACTATAATTATAATAATAATTATTATTATTATTATTTCACTTTATTTAAACTCAATAGACTGTTGAGCCAAAGGCTCTTCTCACACACTGTCGAGATAAAAATAAACAATATATACATTAAAAATACCAAGTAAATATACAAATGAATAAAACGAATACAAAAGGCAGTAAATTGGCAAAAGCCAGAAGAACAACGACAACAAATCTAACGATTTTCTAAAAGATGACGTTTACATTTACGTTTAAAAGACTGAATTTTTCCAAAATGGATGCCAGACCTATCCACAAATGACAACTTTCTATCAATACCAATAGTTCAAATCTATTTACTTTACACTATATATTATATTATATTTTCACTTTAACAGTGTTTAATGTTGCAACTGAGGCCAAACCACTGTATCAAACACCATGGCCAGCGGATACAATGATTTAAGATCGGATAATTTTTATGACAGTTTCTATAACCTATCCTCCTACGCAAGAGATGTGTCATCCTTTAAACCGTTTAGATCAAGACATGTAAAAACGCCGGATAGAACGTTATACACCAAGGAGGAAGATTGCCAAAATAAAGGTAAGTCTCATTTACATAATTAAGATTTCATGATGGATGACTTCGGTCTGGAAGCAAAGTGAGAGTTGAAGTATTTATTTTTTTACTGGCATAACATCTTTTCGGTGTAAAGCAGTATAAATCACCTCCCTTGATAATTGATGTGCTATTAATTGAATAGTTGTCATCATATGCTTATAATAGGCGAACATTGTTTGTCTCCGATAAAATGGCCTCGGAAAATAGAGTAGGTCGGTCGGGGTTTATTTTATTGTTTGCTTCGACCCAAACACAAACGAAATGTTGGCCAGAATACGCTTTTTGTCATGCCTTGACGAAATATGTGCAGTGCTGTGGGGAAGAAAACAGACATGAAGGCCAATGAGACAAAGAATTTCTTATCTTTTTGTGTCTAATGTTATTAAAAGGTTTATGGTCGGCGGCTTAAAGTAGGGTCAGTCGGGTTATCTCACTGACCAATATTTACTATCTGTTTCATGTCAGAACCAGTACCGCGACATGTAAAACGACCCAATTATTTTCTGGCTACTGAAGTACCTTTCGTTAACTTTGTATCAGTAACAGTACCGTAATCACCGTCACCTGATTCGGTTTCCCTCTGGCTATCTCACTGACCAATATTTCTCTCAATACTGCTTGCATCTCTTCTTATTAAAGCCGCAGACCATCACAACCACTGCTTCGTTAGAATAGTCAGGTGCTGGTCAGTTTGTTGATGCAATCCCTGCCACCATGTGATAAAGTTGGGAGTACAATGTAGATAGTTATAGTCTACTAATGGCTCGTAAACTGTCAAGCATTACCGAACAGTCAGTTACAAAGGGAGGAAGAACATTCTTACAGGATACAGCAAAGCATAACAACTTTCCACTGGGAAGGCGACTGGATATAGTATTCCTCATGAATGCCAAATCCAAATATAGCCTTTTACATGAAAACCCAAGTATTTAAACTAGTAAGAATCCCTAAAGCTTTCCTAGATAATTTACATGCTACTCAATGGATAGTCGTTATCATATAACAGCCAGAAAACCATTTTCCAATTTCCTAAAACCTGATATTTCACACAATTGTGGTAGAAAAAAAATGGAAAAAACTAATATGATCTAATTTGATCAGCTTTTGAATATTCCTTCAGTGTTTGTACCTTTAAATGTTAAGTTCTTCATATTTTGACTGCTAATATCAATTCATTTAATTACATGAAAAAATGTCAGCTTGATCATACACATACCTAAATTAATATATTTGTAATTCTGAACAGAGATTTTTAACCTTGGCATAAAAAGAGTACAATTTTGCCAGTGAAATTATAAACATTCATATAATTGGTGTCAGATTATCACAGATTAAAACAGTTTAAAACACAATCTCTCAGGTAAGTTGTTGTGTAATCTAAAATTCCCAAGTTATAATTTTAATTTCACTTCCCTGTCACACAAATCAGGCATTTTTTTTGAGGAAATAACATCCCCTCCACCAATCTTCAATTCTAAAATGTTTTACAGACTGGTATGTCAGTCAGCTGTCAGCTGCTGGACTTGTACTGAGACTGAAAGGGGTGTGTCAGCTGCAGGACTTGTCCTGAGGCTGAAAGGGGTGTCGGTCAGATTCAGGACTTGTGCTGACTGAAAGGGGTGTGTCAGCTGGAGGACTTGTTCCACGAGTGAAAGGGGGGTTTCAGTCTGATATAGGACTTGTCCTGAGGCTGAAAGGGATGTGTCGGTCAGATGTATGACTTGACCTGTGACTGAAAGGGGTCTGTCAGCTGCTGGACCTGTCCTGAGGCTGAAAAGGGTGTGTCGGTCAGATGTAGGACTTGTCCTGAGACTGTAAGGGGTGTGTCAGCTGCAGGACTTGTCCTGAGGCTGAAAGTGGTGTGTCGCTCAGATGCAGGACTTGTCCTGACTTAAAGGGGTGTGTCGGACTTGTCCTGAGAGTGAAAGGGGTGTGCCATTCAGATATAGGACTTGTCCTGAGGCTGAAAGGGGTGTGTCAGCTGCAGGACTTATCCTGAGGCTGAAAGGGATGTGTCGGTCAGATGTAGGACTTGACCTGTGACTGAAAGGGGTCTGTCAGCTGCAGGACTTGAAAGGGGTGAAAGGGGTGTGTCAATCAGATGTAGGACTTGTCCTGAAGGCGCAAGGGGTGTGTCAGCTGCAGGACTTGTCCTAAGGCTGAAAGGGTGTGTCAGCTGCAGGGCTTGTCCTGACTGAAAGGGGTGTGTCAGCTGCAGGATTTGTACTGGGGCTAAAAGGGGAAGTGTCAACTGCAGGATTTTATTATTTAACAGTTTCAGAAATATCTTCACAATGCGTACTTCAAATTTAAAATAGTTTAGTACATACTTCAAAAATAACCACCAGAGTTTTCCGAAAACTAGCCCTGGGCCACTTTTCGGAAAATCTGCAAATTCGAATTCGGAACCAGAGGAACTAAATAGAATTCGAAGCTCGGGGCGATTATTTGGCAGTCAACACTCAACAGCCATGTGGCTCATATCATTTCTAATAGGGACATCCAAGTTTAGGGACACAACAATTAGGAAGACACGAATAATAATTTCATTTTATAATAATTCAAATATATCAAATGAAACATTTTATTTGCTATCGTTCTATCAGCATTGATTGTATTATTGCTTTTATTCATAAAGGAGCTTCAAATGATTTATAGTAGAACCCCTTTCATGAAATGAAGTCTCCCATCCAATACATGTGTGTAGTGGCTCGTAGTGGCTCATTCCATTTCGGATGTGTGGATTCCTTGTTAGACACATAACACAAATGCATTCCAAATCTGAGCATTTGTGCTGCTTATTATCATTTACTTTGTAATATATAAAACATTACACGATCAAAAATATACACCACCTGTTTCATTTTCTCCTTACATGCAACTAAGGTGTAACTAAAATTAATGTGCTAAGACCAACCCTAGAGAGAATTGTATGCGTCAAGGCATTTCCCACCATATCTTATCTGTTACCATCTCTCAAATAAGCCACCATTTCTCAAGTACATTTGCGTTGTAGCTACCCATCTCGTAAATAATATAGACCCGATCTGAAATGCGAATGGTTGTAAAGTTTTAAATGGACAACACGGAAAATCGTCAATCTTTTGAGCTATGGATTTATAGGAAAACAACTGACCAGCATGACACAAAATGAACAGTTTGATTCTAGAGTTACAGATAGTCAACGAAGTATCTTTTTAGCACTGTAATGTGATATTTGCCAAAGCCTTGAGGACTGGCGAATTTGAATTTATCTCGATACCGTCACACAGACTCCCTCTCTAGTCAGGCAATGTATGTGTTCCTATTTTTTCGTGAGATTTTAAAGGATCAACTTTGAAGGGGTCAGTTTCTTTGTACAGTTGGGATGGTTTGTTTGCAAATGTCTGAGTTTTCCCGACAAGTTTGACAAAACGTAGTACAACTTTTGTCGTTATACTGCACTGTTGAACCATTATTAATACTGTTTTCAAATGTTCTTGTCGCATATTTCTGTCAATTCCTGATCCTTCGTGAGATCCAAGTGAAGTCGTCATTCGAAGTTTTTCGTTCGTCAATGCCTCAAAAATAACCATCACAAATAGAATGAATTGTCAATTGAGTGAAACCAAGCATGTCAACTTTATATTTATTATTATAAATTGGATATTGTTCAAATAAAAGTGGTGTACGTCTGAATGTACAGATTCATAGGCAGGATTCAATGTTTCACATTACCGGAACTTGGGACCACTAATTTTTTCAGCAGGACCACTGCATTTTTAAGCACTGGTCCGGGGACCACCTGTTCACAAAATGATTTGTTCACTCCTGGATAAACTTGACATTAGTCTTGTATCGTTCGTTAAATCTCCATGAACCCATTTATACATGACATTACACATTACTTCCACTCTCACTCGATGTAATTCACGTTGTGTGCGCACTCACCATGCAAATTACCCTAACCTATTTTTAGACGCAGTGTGTGGCATTGACAGTGACGTCTGCGGATCTCAATGAGTCATCTGCCGGCTTGTTGCCCGATCTCAGCACAAAGGTGTCTGTACCTACCTTCATGATCACATTCTTCTCGTGGAAAAAACATTCATTTTAATGGCACTCTAAGTTTATGTTTTTTTTCAATGGAACATTCGAATTAAATAAAAACTAAGGTTACCAATATTACAAGGCAGAATTCTTGCCGCTGTGAAATTTGTTGCGCATATTTTACAGGGTAATGGCTAAAGCTGATTAGATTTTGGCAATCATTTCATGAATATCAATGAGTTATTTACATAATTAGTGGTATTCAGCAATAAGTCATCTTCCGTTTCGTGGCAAATCATTTTTAGCAACATCATTGTCCTCAACATCATCGTACATACCGTATATGATCGATGATAGATCAAGGGAAGCAAACTTTAAAAGTATGGTTGTAAAAACAATGTGTATGGGTAACTAGCTGTCGGTCGGCAATTTATGGCCAACTTGGCGCAGATGAAGAGCCGGTTGAAATTGACAGTGTTACCTGTTCCAACACAAACTTGAAAATATTATGTTTTGAATTACAGTTTGATCCACTCCAGGGATCGTAGGCCCACTGGTTGTAGGTAATCTTGCTTGCCTTGCCGCGAAATTGTTAACTTGTCGCCTACTTTTAAACCAACCAAATTTGATACAATGTCATAACTTTTCACCGGAAATTAAGGTCGCGTCAGAAACTAACTCACAAGTGGATGCGATCACTCACTACATGTAGATCATCTGTAACACTGTAACGCAAGTTAATAGTCAACATGATGTAATCTTTAGTCTGTAATTCTTCTGCTAAATTCGTTCGCGTCTGCTAAAAACATTGAAAACAGGCAAGATTTTTTTCATTGTCTTTGATTTTATCATATAAATGTATTAATCAGCTATATTAAATATATTTTCAAATTAAAATTTGGAGATACTGTGTCATTTTATTTGACGAATTTGGACTATGAGTTCTACAACATGTTCATATTTAAGAACTCAATAATAAATGTGGCTGTCACATCTTTCGCACGTCCTGAATTCCTAGTCCTACTTCATGATGACCTATTCCGATTTTACTCTACGTTACCTACATACATTACTAGTCTAGTTCCTGACGACCGTATTCCGATTTTACCGGTACCGTACGTTATCTTCAGATGCGGTCTTGGGTCAATAATGAAATTAGCAGGTAAACCCTTAATATGAATTTCCCAAATCTAATTACCAAAAGTATGCAAATTAATAACTGAAACTAAACGTTACATCAAAAATATTCTCACGACAGATGCACATTGGTACCACAAATGTATGTACCAAATTGTAAAGAATTTGAAGTTTGCACTTTGGAGATATAGTCTAATTACTGAAAATCGTTAATTTGGCTAATTGGTCATCATTATTATCATTATTAATTATATGATGTTTACTAAAATCTAATCAGTTCTTGTCTTGATTAATCTACTAAGACGTTATGATTTGAATTTTATACAATATGCTGATGATAATCAACTATATGAAGGCTTTGCTTTGGCTGACACATCCATCACTGTTGCTAAGATGGAAACCGCAGTACTAGACATAAAATCATGGATGATACAAAACAAACTTTAACTCAATGATGGTAAAACTGAGGTACTACTCATTAGGTCTCAGTTTATGTGGATACCCCGTCCCATTGACAGTATAAACATTGGATCATGTTATGTTGACTTGGTTAACTATGCACGCAATATTGGTGTGACTTTCGATGATAAACACACTCTTAGGAACCACATTACTATAACATGCAATTCGATCTATTTCAATATTCGAAAAATTGGTCGCATCTGACAAGTGAAGCATGTGAAAATCTAGTCCATGCTCTTGTCTCATGCAAACTGGATTACTGTAAATCAATCTTTTATGGTTTAGCATATAAAGACATCAGTCATCTACAACACACTACCAGTCTACTACAGAATACACTACAAAATACTCTTGATGACGTTCAAAACTCTCAACAATGCTGCACCTAGTAGTTACATATCGGACCTGATCAGTTATAAGCAAAGGTCTATTACACATCCCACCCTGCAAACTTAAATCCTATGGTGAACGTGCTTTTTCACGTGCTGCCCCGCAATTATGGAACAGTCTTCTGGTTGTCCTGCGTCAATCACCAACTCTGGACAGGTTCAGGAAAAACAATAAGACTCGTCATTTTATGAGAGCATTCTGATATAATAAGAACTCTTTTTAGTGTCCTGTAAAGTGCCTTAATTTGAACATTCTGAGTAATGGATTCAGGCACTATATAAATTGTTTGATTGATTGATTGATTGATTGATTGATTGATTGATTAATCATATGAAAGAAGTGTAGCAAGTTTCAATAGAATTGATGCAGTAGTTTTTTTATTCTGTGCTCTCATGTAGACAGACAGAACCTTAACATTACATTTCCTTACGGAAGGTAAAAATGGACGGTAAAAGAAAAAAAAAATAATGGGCACTATAATCAGTACCACTTTCAGGTATGGAGAAAAACGAACTGTTTACTAATTCCTCTTTGTATATTCCTCTTTCAATCTTCTTCACCAGAAACTTTACAAACATCTAACAAAGTCACAAATCAATACCTATTGATATTGTTGTCCTTACGGAAGGTATTCGGTTTACATCTGGGCTACATTGAACAGGTTTGTTATTTGAGTTACTGATATATGTCCTCATGTTTTGACTTTCTAAAAGGTGTATCATCAGTCACTCTGGAGAATACAGCTCCATATATCGGCCTGATAGCCATGGATATCGGTACAAGTTTCAGTGGATATGCATTTTCATTCAACCAACCATGTGCAGGTGTAGACACTGATGACATACATGTAAAACGAACTTGGGGTGAACGCACAGCATTAAGTCAGAACACTACTAAGGCTCCAACCTGTATACTACTGAATGAAGACATGGACTTTGAGGCCTTTGGTTATGAAGCTCAAGAGATATATAGTGAAATGCAAGGCACTGAAAAGGAACATCTTTACTACTATTTCGATAAATTCAAAATGGTATTGTATAAAGAAAACAACAAGGTATGCATTACCTATTTGCATTACATCACAGAAGAAATCATATATTTATATGAATGATATTACATATAATTTCATTTGTCGTTTTGTGAGATATTATTTTATAGATTTCTTTTTTTTAGATTATTTATGGTTCCTAAATAATCACGTTTTAAGATGAAACACGAAAGACGTTACAAAAGCACTTTATAAGTTGATGATATTCTATTTGAAAAATCTCGATTATTCTCTTTTAGCCACGAGTTAACAGGTCACACCATAGGACTTAATACCACTTTTGAACTAATTTACTATCCTACTCTAATTCTTCTCTCTCAAGTCTGATATATTCAATCGACAGATTCTGCATATTGATCTGCATGTAACCAATTCTTTTGATTTAAATTAGTAACCATAAGACAAACTGTGATCTGACAACTGGGAGTTGTCAACAACTATAAGCCATATAAAAGACATATTAAAGACATATATATCCGAGGTGGCTATATATGTGGCTTCAAAATGGTTACCTTACGTAGATTGAAATACATTTTTTGAAGTCATCTTTGGTTAGCGCAACATCTCGGCAATCATAAAACTGCTGTTGCACCTCTGGATTCCCTTGCACTAAATCCCAGGAGGATGTGTCCATGGTAACAGTGAAATTATTTTGAACGATGCTAGACATTAGAAAACGTCATATCTCGGCCTCCAGAAGTGATATATTCATAAGCGAAGTATGTGTATATATTTGCTAAGGGAATGGCCAACTCATTGATCATATGGCCTTTCCGATCAAAGGTCAAGACCATAGTCAAAATTCAAGGTCATCTGATATTTTTCTATGTTTTTAGCACAACTGAACTGAGGTTCAGTGGTGCTATAGGGAGCGCCCGGCGTCTGGTCTGTGTGTGTGTGTGTGTGTGTGTGTGTGTGTGTGTGTGTGTGTGTGTTTGTGTGTCAACAACAAAAAGTCAAAAACTGCTCAACCAATTGCCATGATATTTGGTGGGTCCATTACCTTGATGGGTCCATTACCTCATGACATGATAATTCCATCAGTGATATGCAAATTAGGGCTAAAAATGTCTTTTTGGTTAAAAAATCTATAATTCCAAACTGCTTGGCAGATTGGGCTGAAATTTGATGGGAATGCATCTAGGGATGTATGGACGAAGAAATATTATGCATACAATGATTTCATGATTGATATGCAAATTAGGTGTAAAAATGTTCATTTTTGGTCAAAACCTTATATCTCAAAAAGTACTTGGTCAATGCTTGAATTTAAAAGGTCATGTGGTCATTGTTTTTCCTGTTCCCTCAAATATACATCCACATACTTTAATTATGACTGTAGCATTACTTGGGCACAAGATATGGCGTTTTTAATGTTTCAGCATTCTTCAAAATAATGTGAACGTTACCATGGAAACCATGTCCTGTGAGTTTGCGCAAGAGAATCCAAAAGGGTAACATCAGTTTTCTAAAGGTCCAGATGTTACCATAACCAACATGCTGCCAAAAATTGTGCTTCAAGCATGGCAATTTTGTTTTTCAAAATTGCAACCTTGGCGTCCTGACTAATACTGATTCTTGACCTAAAATAAGTACACATTCATACACAAACAAGATTTTACGACATTTATGTAGTTGATAAAGATCTTCAAACGTTCAAAATTAATATTACTCACGTAATTATTTTTTCTCTCTCGAAGCATTTGCCTACGTATCCCAGTGTCCCCCTCTGTCCGCATCAGCACAGCATTGACAAAGATATGCTATTAAAGCTTGCTGTCGTTTGTTATTTAATTGTAGGTAATTGATCCCAAACTGAAACTAACAGCTGCGAATGGAAAACAGCTCCCTGCGATTGATGTCTTTGTACATGTCATGAAATATATGAAAGATGACGCCTTAAAATTGATTGAAACCGAAGTTGGCGATGAGTGTTCGTCCGAACAGTTTATATGGCTTATAACTGTCCCAGCGATATGGCAACCATCGGCAAAGGTTTTTATGAGAGATGCAGCTTACAAGGTTAGTTGTCTACAACATTTCATTTGTTCAAAATGTTCATATCTAATCTCACTGAAGCTAGGGAATATATGCGAAAATTGATTACCGATCATATCTGTATGGTTACATGTAAACCAACTCCTGTGTGGTATCGACCCAAGTTGCATCGCGGCTCGCTCGGGTGGGGTATTTCGTACAATTGTCATGAATTTGTAACTACTGTTCTTGTGTTTAGAGTAATTACTTGAAGCGAAGCCGTGAGGCCGAATTCGAATTCAGGGATATCACGAAATCAAGTCTACGTTCAAGTTCAACTATTTCGCCCGGTACAAAGTTTATCTTCCACTACACTGATATATGACCGAAGCATCACTGCTGAATTGTAAACTGAACTTCACTAATAATTATTGTGAATGAAATGGTCTATTATACGAATAATAATAATAATAATAATGAAATGAAAAAAGTCGTTCTCAGTGTCCCATGTACCGATTGCAAACGTGAAAAGTACACTTACTAACTACTTCACTCTACCTAATATTTGTACGAATGTGTCTACAGCTTCAAGGAAGAGGTGGCAAAGTCTCGTGAACAATTTCCGACTCTCGGTATTTCACAACATGACCAAAAACACAAAATTTAAGTCATAACTGTTTGTTCATAATATTCCTAGGCGGTTTATACGGTCAAAATATGCGATCGAAACGAAAATATTTGTAGGATATCGCCAGGTATACGATCACCATAACCTAGGAAAAGATCAAAATTTATCAATAGAACCACACGGTTGATATGGTATCCAAACTGTGAATCGTATGAAATTCCCACCTTTTTTTCAAAAACAGCTAGCTTAATTCAAAAGATATTTTTTATACATATCGTTTACGATAATGCTTTGGCTTTTGAAAATATCGCATAATCTTTGTTTCGCCTTACATTTTTCATTGCAGTGTTTAGATTTAGTTCGTAATAGTGGTTAGCATCACTTTCACTTCAATTTGGTGGTAGAGTCAGCAAGCATGAGTACATAATCATAATTTATTCCTAAAATATGTATATAGTAGTTACAAATAGATTTACTAATCACGATAAATATGTATATATGAAATAAATATGGAAATAGTTATCTTGCAATTAACTTAGTCCTTTAACCCGTATAAACACATTTGACAATTGATAATAAATGCTGTCTGCGAGTGTCTCATGTCACACTGATATAATAACTCGGAGATCCTCAATACGTAATAAGACATAACAAAACGCACAGCGTAAATACATACGTCCAATCCTAAACTACAAACTTAACGGACTATATATATCGTTTGAACTCTAACGTGTAGTGAATGTTCCTGATATTAATCTTATTCTCGTCCATATATTGCACATGCGTACGTTATGGTAAATTGACCCGACCTGTGTTTGGCTTTTGGAATATGTAAACTAATCTTTGTACTTTGCCTTGTTGAGTAGGATAGGAATGACTGATTGGAGTGCAACAGTCGCGAGAAATCTTTCAAAGTCTCTTGTGTAAAAAATCGTGGACAAAAATAGCTAACTGTAGCTTAGGTTGCTGATAAATCTGATAAATGATGAGTGGGAGAACAATGGCATTAATATAGCATAACAACTATGTATTGAGGTTGTATTCAAAGACACGAAGGTAATAACAGTCCTTTTCGTAACAATGTGTGTGTTCCTTCTGTCTTCATATAGGCTAATTTGGTCTCAAAAGACACCCCAAACCAGCTAATTATTGCCTTGGAGCCAGAAGCAGCATCTTTATATTGTCGCAGCCTGAAGATGAAAGAATTTGTCAATGAAAATGGAGATGGAGCTGTTGTCAGTTCTATGGAATCGATCCACCTGCCTTATATGGTGGTTGATTGTGGAGGTAAGTTCTTTTGTTTTGTCTGGATTTAATTTCATATTGTTTGCCTTAGACCAGTAAGTTGTGCAGTTTATTGCCTGTTGCACATTACTCCTAGTTGATAAAGTTCCGGACAAAGTGGTATCACCCACGAACTTATGTGAACGAGTTTGTGGTTTCAGGTCGTTAATCATAATGAGGAAAAGCAAAGGACCCAACCATGAACCTTGTGGGACTGATCCATTTACTGAGTTTACATAGGACAGATGTAAGAACTATTGATCGCAAATCTTTGGCCAAATTACAGGGTGGGTCAATTTTAGGAATAGGACAGACATTGACTGTTTTCCACATTGGTGGAACATATCCTTCCCGAATTGAGCTGTTGAAAATTGTACAAATTAGTTTGGCAAGGGAATCAATAAAATCATGCAAAATCCAATTTTGGGCGGAATCAGGACGAACGGATTTGTTCACTTTGATATTGGCTAATTTTACCTCAACGCCATGTACTGTAATTGTCAATCTACTGGGAAATTGACCTCCATGTTTTGTCACCCTTGATAGATCTAGTGGTTTGAGTTGCTCACCGACACTTTGAAAGAAGGAATTAATTTGTGTGGCTAATTCTTTGCTATTACCATTACAATTATCATTTGCTAACCCTTGGAAGCTGTTTTTTCCCTGTTTACTTTTACCAATAATTTCCTTTGTTTAATTTCACCATTGTCTAGGATCTGTTCTATGTGAAATCCTCAACTTGGCCATGGTAATATTTAGATTTCAATTTCCTAGTTAGACGATTAATTTTGTTTCTGAACAGTTTGAATGTAGGTAAATCATTACGGTGCCATGCGGTTTGTCTCTTCCTTATCATGTCTCTGTAATTGTCTGAAATCCATAGTTTATCAGTTGTGCATCGACGAGCAATCCTTGTTGGCAAGGATCCATCGATGAAAGAGTTGATGGTTTGTAGAAATAGTGAAGCTGTTCCTTACAATTCTGTATTCGCTACAGAGGCAACCAGTGCATTTGCTGCAACTTATTGGCAAAAGTTTTGTCTTGGTGTTTATTGGATCTAACTGTGACATTGACAATTTTACCGTCTTTAAACTTTGTTTGTGGTCATGGTTCTGGGAAGCACACAAATGTGTTATGATCAGACTTGCCAATGGGTGGGGGAACTAATGGCGTTTTGTTTACATGACAATGATCACATGTACCCCTAGCAACAAGACCAAGCCATAGCAACAGCCACATGATGCTGTCATTTGCAAAAATAACAGTAAATGAACAGGCATTTGGTACAAATTCATAAAATGAGCTCCTAATAGAACGATGTTTTATGTTATATTGGTAACAGCAGAAATAACTCTGTATGTACGTGAATAAATCTTTTAAATGTGCAATACTGCTACAACGCCACTGGCGTTATTTTTTATTATATGCATTGTAACAATGAGTTTTTACCTATTTAAGAAGATCACAACAATGTACACGGGATGTCATACTGACGACGAATTCATACTTTTATCTTACCAATGTAACTATTTTGGAATGTCCGAAAAAGCTTCATATTTTCTTGAGACATTCTTTAGGCTAGACCATCGTCAGACAAAAGACACAATTCAAAATTACTCGTCAAAACGAGTTGCAAGTGTATCAACTTTGTTGGAAATTTATGTCTTTGTTTAGGTGGAACGGTTGATATAACTGTACATAAAATCAACGAAGATAATGCCACGGCCATTCGTGAGATTTACAAGGCCAGCGGTGGTAATTCAGGAGGTACAAAAGTAGATCAAGAATTCGAAAATCTACTCTACCGCGTGTTTGGAAAGATGTCTATTCAGAATTTCAAAAGAGACCATCCTGCAAAATGGTTAGAAGTGATTTCTGATTTTGAGATAAAGAAACGCTCAGACAAAATGTTACAAGAAAAGCGTAATCAGACAAGAATAAGAATACCTGGAGAATTTTCGAAGCTTCGCAAATCCAGTGACTCGACAGAGGACGTAAATATTGTTGATGAGTATCTAATCATTGGGGCAAACACAATGCAAGCATTATTCTCTAGCCCAGTCCGCTCAATTAAAGAATACATAGGTAATATTCTGGGGGAAATACGTCAGAACGGGATTCATCGCATAAGCTGTATATTTCTTGTGGGCGGCTTTTCGGCATCACCTTTACTACAAAAATCTGTAAGGGAAATGTTTTCCAACTACCGCATTCTTGTACCGAGGGATTGTGTCGGCGCAGTCGTAAAAGGGGCTGTTATGTTTGGACGAAATCCCGATGTAATCACGTGTAGAATATGTCCGCGAACATACGGTACTGAAACCGCAACGGAATTCAAACGCGAAGTTCATGATGTTAAGCACATGTTTACAACGTCTCTCGACAAAGTATACTGTGGAAATATATTTCATAAACTTGTGGGCATTAATGAAGAGATCTACACAGGAGAAGTTAAACTATTTACGTTTTTCCCAATCGAACCAAATCAAGAGAACGTTTCATTTCATTTCTACACAACAACGGAAGACAATGCAGTGTATACTGTAGAAGAACATGTAAAGGTTGAGGGCACTGAAATTGAGTTGGATAGTCCTGATACCACAAAAGGCATAGACAGGACCATAGAACTAGCTGTTGAGTTTGGCGGCACAGAAATAAAAGTGACAGCAAAAGACGTCGAGACTGGAAAAGCAGTCAAGGCATACATGAACCTTTCAGCATAGTGTTAAAACGTCAACGCAAGACTGGAGCGCATTGTCGGCGCCATGCTGTTATAGGCAGATTATATGTATCAGCGGTTGTTATATGACCAATAATGTCCAACAAATCACAATACTAATGATTAGACATTATACATATCTATCAGAGGTCTATGTTATCTGTAAGGTGGCCATATGGATGAGGATTGGGTATTTATTTTGGATTTTTAATTTCATAAATTTTGTCATGGCGTCCTACTTAAAAAAAAATCAAAATGAAACAACATAATTTGTAAGGCCAAGACCTTGTTTGTTAGGCCCAAAAAAATAAATAGTTTGGTTCCGGTTACCCGCCAACCCTAGTGTTTTTACATGTTCGAGAGAAAAAATAAAATCGCGAAAAAAGTCTCGCAAAAAATAGTAGATGCGAAACTGACATCAACTTAAAAAGACAATTTATATAAAACTGGTCTTCCTATCTGTAATTGCTGTACATCTGATGAGAAGAAACTAATAACACGGAGACAATCTGAAATAACAACGGAAAACAAAACTACCTGATCTCACATAAGAAAAAAATCTACCTACCACACTTATTCTAAAAATGAGCGTAATCGGAACCACACAATCTTTTTGTTAGGTCAAATTACTAATAAGTGTGTAAAATGTTTGTTATTGTACGCGCAATAACAACCTTTTTACTCATTTTTATTTATCATTTTGCAATGTATTGAGTTACAACAGACTGGTCTATGTTATATTGCGTTCATTTTCAAGCAGGAACCCATAATAACATTGTATTAAAAATTAAAAAGCCAAAAAATATTCATTACTCTTCCTTATGGCGAAGATGTATAGTAATAACTTGTAATCGTACACCATATGTGTGTAAGGTATGTGTGTTTACTCACAGGAGATTCAATACATTGCAAGTAATTAGATAGACCGTGATACAGTATGCAGGTGTTGTTCCTACACGGGATCCAATTAAAATGATACAACTGGTTTCGGTACAGTGTGCGGCACCGACTGAAAGGCGAGTGCTACAAGAAGCTAACTGTACCCAGTATCGAGTCTATATACCTGACTGCGCTGGGAGGTGTTGATATCGTATTATAAACATTTCATCGTTCCCCAACTCCGAAAATGTCTCAAAATGAAAGAAGGGTATTTTTTCTCTAACAAGTTTAATACACCTGACTCGTATTTATCATATACGTGTACGCGAACACAGTACTGGCCTTGCAAATAATTACTTATTAGTCTGTTTCCAGATCATTTTTAAAACGTTGTAAATCTGCCAATAAATGAAATGTTGGGCATGTTCACTGTAACCAGAATTTGGCTGTTCATTGAAGTACTTTTTGTAGCTAGAACTCTATATTAGTTTATTACCAAATAGTTCCATTACTCGTGCAAACGCAATTGGCGGTGGTCAGTTGACTACATACTCGCAACAGGTTGTGACAACGGACCATTAAATATGATGTACTCTGGCCGTTTTGCCACTTTTCAACCATGGTTATCAATATTTTAACACAGTCACCTCAATCTCTCGTGTAATCGGAGCGACTCATAAACGTCATTACTTCACTTATATAATATGAAAAGCTCGTCTGTACTCGTTACAATTTATGCTACTGAAATAAAATTGGCTTTCACGAAGAACGCAATTAACATAGCCAAAGTATTTTCGAGTATTGTTCTTTCTCATTTCATAAGTAGAGGTCGTTTTGTTTAAGATGTAAGAGATAAATGTGGCGTTTAAGTAATAGACAATTCAGATTTATTAAAATGAAGGGAGAAGGTACAGTAAAACAATCATTTACTTGAATATTAACACCTATTAACTCATAAAGTCTTTCGTATCATATGATGCTTGCATTGTGTCGGATTCCCCATTTCCCATAGTTTCCCATATAGAATGGTGTTTACATGTTTCCTGAAATAGCTTGGCACTGCATGCAATTACAAATGAACTTCCGAGCTTACTTTGAGGTAGACCTTGAAACATGCATTATATGTAATATATATATATATATATATATATATATATATATATATATATATATATATATATATATATATATATATATATATATATATATATATATATATATATATATAACTCGGTGAGTATCAATCTGCTAAGATAGTGCTCTATACCGCAGTGGCAGAGCGTAATAGTTTTGGTAGTACTGGAACTCTTTCTTGGGTGTAACTCGGAGTTATATATATATATATATATATATTTGTGTGCGAATGTGTGTAGATATATATGTAGATATGTGTATGTGTATGTATGGATGTATATGCACTTCACATGTGTCTTTTACTCTTTGATGCGTTTTGAATTCTTGCATGTTACCTGATCAA
Source organism: Glandiceps talaboti (assembly GCF_964340395.1). Classification (NCBI taxonomy): domain Eukaryota; kingdom Metazoa; phylum Hemichordata; class Enteropneusta; family Spengelidae; genus Glandiceps; species Glandiceps talaboti. Next base: position 13,022,560 of record NC_135550.1, on the reverse strand, counting down.
GGGTAGTGTTAGGACATAGGTAGCCAGGACAGCGATATTCGTATTATGTGAATATACAATCCTATTACTGCATCACGTATTGATACATTTTGGTGAAATATAGTTTTTCGTAAAGTGACAAAAGTACATGTAATTTATAATTAGTGTCTCTAGTCTTGCACAAATGGCTTTTTACAATTTTAAGCTAAAGGTAACCCCGGGGAATCAGCGTTATTATATGTACCCATTAGTCAATATTATCTTTTTAAAACGATTGATAAAGTAAATATTCCCCTTTACGGGAAATCCGTCAATAAAAACTTGTATGTCTTTTGTTCAGCTCGAATTATATTTTCGTCATGTATAGGGACACTGTAAATAACAGGCTAACCAAATGGTTCGAGTCTACGGATGTTTCATAAAATGACATAGCAAAGTTGACAACATTTTCGTAAATACACGCTATCATACATAAATATTTGAGAAACATTATGTAAATTTGTATATAATGCATTTTAACAAAGAGAGACGCATACAAGGGTAATGGCGTAGTAGTAGTATTCATTTGAACTAAGATATGTACATTTTCACGTTGCATTAGGGCTGTAGGCCTTAAAAAGCAACATTTATTGTCACAATAGGGAACGCCTTCGTGTTAGAATTGAATTGAATTGAATTGAATTGAATTGAATTCACTCAGCAATGTATTGTTCATTGTCTTTCAATTGTGATGGATAAAATTCCTATTCCTGCCAAATAAAGTGTATACAAATACGATCTTTCAAGGCATTGTTTTGTTTTGTTTTAAATCTGAGAAATGAATATGCCAACTTGGCAAGAAACTAAACAAGTGTTGGTCTTGGCTCACAAGATCCAACGACAAAATTGCAAGTCATCAGACATGAATGGGCATGTATTCTCGACAGGGTCTAAGCCATTGGTTTAGTTCAAATGTTCTTTATTCTGTCGTTTTAACACAAGTGAATGGAGGTGTAATAAAACTATAGGTATGAAGAAGTGACTGTGTGTCTGTCTGCCTGTACGGAACCGTATATAGTTTCTTGAAGTTTGTTATGGGCAATTTGATTGGTGAGCTAGTATCGGCGGTCATATTGAATGTAATAAAAGTAGAGCTGAGTGAAACGTAGTTAAAACAGTCTTCTAATAACAGTCTTCATGCATTTACGTCTTTTGGTTTCCATCTGTGAACATTCCGTGTCTTGTCATTAAATCAGAACAAGTACTGGTACATTTGTATGTCCAGGCGATCGTGGTAGACTCGGTCAACGTCGCTTTGCAGAGTTAACACTAGTTTATTAGCACCGCACCAAAACCTCTGGATTAAGCTCTATATATTGGACGGCCCTTACTCGAAGATGTCGACATTTCCACATGTACACTGTCTGCAATTACGACCACGACCATTCACTGATCGTTGGAAACCTTCGACAAGTTCATAAGAAATTGTTTTTTTTTTTACATTTCGATGGCAATACACGGTATGGTAACCGTATGCGTTTTGCGGTATTCGTCTTTCATCAGTTCGCCTGCAGTCGGTGCGGTGACAGGGTCGGTATATTGCTGTCATAATTACTTCTCGTTTTTGAGACCCTGAAAAATGTCTGAGTTCTGAAAAGGGGGTCATTTTACTAACATCCATTGCCATGGTAACAAAAATCACCATAATATGTGGATCATTTTTCCAAAATTTGATATAAACATGGAAAAAAATAACTTAAATATTTCCTTGTTTTTGACATGTATGAGATGGGACTATCTGTTGTAAGACAAATTGCCAAAAATAGGATAGCTGTTTCCATGGAAACAGAGTAGACTAAAATGTCGTTTTGTTTAAATACCTACACACAATTATAACAGATTATTTGCATATTGACCCCCCCCCCATATTGGGTAGTTTGTTATGTTGAGTTCAAAAATAGCCATCATTTTAGCAGTGTTGCAGCCAGCCTTTTGAAAGAGTGGGACATAGTGTCCAGAGACTAATTTTTCTGGGTCATCATATATTTTTGGTGACATTATAAGAAAAGTGCCAATGGTGTTGTAGCATAACTGTACAGTTTTTAAAAATATTTACCCAGATGCTGATCCATGCTAGATATTTGCTAACGGTTATCCAGTTGCCTATCTAACCCTGTTGTTATCTATGCAATATACGCGATCATTTAGCTGTTGCTATAAACGTGGTCATGTTGCTAAACATATTTGCATACAATGTTAGTGTGGGTCACCAATCACTTTCAAAATTGTGGGTCAGGTCCAAAAAATGTGTGTCAAATGACCCAAAAAACCCTCTGGCTGCAACACTGTTTTAGGAACATCTGTTGCCATGGTAACATACATCACCATATACAAATATTTTGCAAAATTTATGTAAATTTGAAGTGAAAAACTTTACAAAAAAATTCCTTACTTTTGGCATATATGCACTAGTGCTATCTATTGTAAACGTATCTTATGTTTCCATGGAAGCCACTATCCGATTTTAGATAATCTGTCTTACAAAAGCCATGGTTTAGTAAAAAATACCCCTGACATACACCTACAAATGAATGAGTTTGTTATTAAAATACCACATATTTTGTTACTCTAAGTCCACATAAAATATGCAACTAGTGACAAAATGAGGGGTTAAGCTCGTGTATGTCAGAAGATATGTGCCGATTACAAGGTCTAATTACGATCCCAAGTATTGAAGGGCCGGGCCCGACTACATTACAACAAGTCGCGCGCAAGGAGGTACCACATGTACATACATGTACATAAACAAACTGATGTGCTTGAATGTGAAGGAAATTATAGGCCTTTGCTCAGTTTCCATGTAAAAGCTGGCAACCGTTAGCAATAATGACAGCATAACACGGAAATAAGGATATACTGTGTGAAATTACAATCAGCTTGAAAATACAACCCAATCTTGTCCTTTTGAGTTGCACTGACATTTACAAACATGTATGCCCGGGCATGTATGCTAACTAAGAGTCGTCAGATCTACATACCTTTTGCTATTTGAACAAAGTTCAACTTTCCTTTTCTTGGCAGTGTAAATCATATACATGTATGCACACGTAGTACATAAACTTTCATAACTGAAGTACAATTGATAATAAATAAAATAATATTCGTACAGCATTTTACGGTAGCAGAAGTTATGACACAGGTCAGCATGCCGGCACAATAACATCGCAGTTTCTTGATAGAGATCAAATCAAATCAAAACCATACAATTGTAGAAGAGATTCAAATGACTTAAAATTTCAAAATTTTATCGCAAGTAATGCAAAGATATTTTTTTTTAAATCAAGCGACTGTAGGAGTGCAAATTTGATATCTAATTCGGAATACTATGTCAGACTCCCACAGAAAAACAATGCCCATGTTCTTTTAGGACAACTGAACTTTGCTCACGTTCAACGTTTTCAAATGCGCACGAATCTGTCTGAATATTCGTAAGTAGACACCAAAGGGGTTTTGCGAAAAGGTGGCCAGTCTACAGGATCTCTTTGTTGATATTTATTACTTACAGCAATCAAATACCGAAAATAATTACATATTTGACCAAAGATGCCATGTTTTGACTTTTTCACCCAAAATTGACATTTTCGACAAGAATATAATGATAATATTAATTTTTCTATACCGTAAATCCATAGAATGCTCTAAACGGTTCACAAATCTAAAAAAAAGAAAAAGCACTTGATACTAAAACAACACTTGATACATCTTAAAAGACATTTAATTAAAAGCTTTGCGGAAAAGATGCGTTTTTAAACTTTTCTTAAAACAATCAACGGTATTACATATTCTAATCCAGCCGGTAACTCGTTCCATAACCGCGGAGCAACATGGCTGAAGGCCCGTTTGTAGACGAAAGATGACCTCGTAAACGGAACCTCAGTCAAGCAAGCCCGAAACTGAAGAACGCAGACGACGCGTAGTATTTTTGGGTGTTAAAAGATCAACAATGTACATAGGCGCAAGACCATGAAGTGCCTTAAAAACCAGTAGTAAAACTTTGAATTCAATTCTACACTCGATTGGAAGCCAATGAAGTGATCTTAAAACAGGAGATATATGATCATACTTGCGGCAGCCAGACAATAGGCGATCGAGCCGCGCTATTTTGAACTAGCTGTAGTTTCCGTAGTAAACACAAAGGAAGCCCAAGAAACAGTACATTACAGTAGCCTAACTTAGAAAAAAATGAAAGCATAAATGAGCCTTTCAAGTGACAAACATGGAAGAAATTTACAAATGCGAGCTATATTTCGTAAATGAAAGTATGCACTCTTGCATGTGGATGTCACATACCGCTTCATCGTCAATTGGCTATCAAGAAGAACACAAAGATTTTTAACTACCGGCGCCGAATTCAGTCATCAACCTTGAACAATCGCGAGATGCAAATCCCCGTGTCATCCGCATACAATTGATACGAAACACCGCGATCAGTGAGCAGCTCAGCCAATGATGATGTGTATAAATTAAATAAAATGGGACTGAGTATACTCCCCTGGGGAACCCCACATTCCAATTTTTTGGTTGCTGACACAGTACCATTGAGAATTACACATTGATCACGGTTTGAGAGATAGGAAGAAAACCATAATAACACCTTTCCAGTAATGCCAATTGAACGAAGTTTGTGTAACAAAAGATCATGACTAACAGTATCAAAGGCTGCTGACAAATCAAGCATGCCACAAGCCAAACAACTATCTGTTGACCAATGGCACAAGCGATATCATTTTGTAGAGCTGTCTCAGTAGTATGATATTTCGTATACGCAGATTGATGAGGTACATGTAAATTATTGATATTCAGATGGCTCTGTAATTGGGCCGAGACGACTTTCTCTATAATCTTAGATATAAATGCTAAATTTGACACTGCTCGATAATTGTTCAAAACATCGTGATCCAATGATGTTTTCTTCAGAATTGGGGTTACCATTGCCAGTTTCAGTCGATCGGGAAATTTCCCCATTGCCAATGAAAGATTAATAATGTTGAGAAAAACAGGGAGCAGTGAAGAAATGCAGGCTTTGACCAATTTTGTAGGCAGTGGATCCATAACACTCGACTTGTTTGGGCAGTTAATCACAATGCGACGCACCTCATCAGCCGTAGCCGGCTCAAATTCGCCCCATGTAGTGTCCAAATGAGCGCCACAACTCTCGGGGCAGTGATAACGTTAGTGTCGAATGCTGGGAATTCAAGCTGAATTTTCACAATTTTATCCGAAAAGAATTTAGCAAAGGCCCCAACCTTCTCAGACAGGGTTATATCCGATAAGGGATCAGCACGAGTGTCCGAACCCAATAAATTCGATACGGCGCGAAACAGACGTCTCGAATCAGATGCAATGTCATCAATCATGCCCGTGTAGAATTCCATTTTCGCATCATCAATCAGAGAGTTCGCCTTGTCTCGCTCATTCACAAACATCTGACGGTGTATCGTAAGACCAGAATCTCTCCACAACTTTTCATATCGTCTCTGTACTTGCTTCGCAACCCTCAACAATATTGATATATTCACGATTTTGGTAGATATTTATTGCTTATTGTATCATAACTGTAACAAACATGGATACTTGTAAAAAATCAATGAAATATTTCGTAAATTTGACCAAAATGTCATTTTGTAAAACCCAAAATAAGTTGTGTCAAAATGGTTTGACTATAGCCTTCTTGAGTTTATTTGGTGCATTACCCGTGGATATAGACAGATTGAGGTTTGTTGTCAATGTTGGTAGCAGGACAGCAATATATTGTTTTAAGATGTAGCTGGTTTCAAATATTGAAAGTTGTGAACCAGTACACCGTGCGTGTCCTTATTCACACGTGTAGTCTGCCGTTCAGTTCAAATCTTCTATCTGTATCTTTTCATCAGCAATGAATTCTGAAAAGCTGTTGACAAGACTACCATTTGAAATATGTGATAACAGTGGTGATTCCTTTTATGTAGCAGGTTGTTAACGATGTTGAAAAGCTGTTTTTGGTTTGCACTGTGCTTTTTGACCTTGACGGTATCAGACCAGAAGACTGTCGTTGTTCTATCAATCCGGTTATCTACGTTGCATTGACTTTTATATATTTGTTTGTGTATCACCAGTTTAGATGATCTCCATCGTCGTTCAGATTGTCGTCTCTTCTGTTTCTCTAGTATGATTTCATCGGTGTGCACTTTGTGTTGCGTCTTATATGGTGACTTTCTTGCATCGTTCAGGTGCATGATGGTCTAACAGTTCTCTCGAGGTATTGTCATATTGATTTATCAGCAAAGGCAGAGATGACGAGGGTTTGGTCACTAAAACAGTCTTTCAAGTCGCTGGAAAACTTGATTTTCCTGCAAAAGATAACAGGTTTGGGTTTGGTGAGTTGAATATTGAAAGACACTGTTAAGTGGTCCAATATTATAGGGTCTGGTGATCATCATGTTGTTAACAACTGTTTCTGCATTTACAGCTTTTTACCACCACTATTTCAACCAAAGTATGACTAATGACTATTTGAGTACATTGCCGTATGCCCAATTAGGCCATAAACACTAACAATTTTGCTTGACGTCAGCCCGTTCCTATCTAAAACTAAGCGAGGGTGTAAAAGAGACAACCATGAGTTTTACGCAATATCTTCTGTTCATTGTCCATGTTTTGTTTCTACAATTTGGTTTCCATGGGTTATGAACAACAAATTAGAGTTTTTAGACAGATTTTCCGATTTTATTTTTTTTCTGTTGATTGATAGCTAATGTTAATTTGTACCTTCCGTAAGGGACGGTTATATATATATATATATATATATATATATATATATATATATATATATATATATATATATATATATATATATATATATATATATATATATATATATATGTGTGTGTGTGTGTGTGTGTGTGTGTGTGTGTGTGTGTGTGTGTGTGTGTGTGTACTCGCCAGTATCTGTCTGTGTCATCATTTTCTCACAGGGCAGGCTTAATTGAAACGACATTTGGTGCACGTATTTATTTTAGGATAATGGCAACAACTGATTATATTTGGGTAAACATACCATGAATATTAATGCATAATTAAGTTTTCGGTAATTAGCTATATCGTAAGAATGTCACTTCAAATGAAATAGAATTTGGTACATACATTGATGATGCAAAGTGCATGCGTCACACAAAGTTTGATAACATAGCTTGTAGTTTTAATGACTCATTTGCATAATTATTGATATTCAGTAATTAGGCTATATCTTAAGAATGCCCATACATTGACACATACTGCAAATAAAACAAAGCACACATGTTGTGAAAAACTTGTCAATGTAGTTTTCAGTTTTAATGAGTGTGCATTTTTGCACAATTAATGATTTTCAGTAAGTAGGCTATATATGAATGAAGTTATATAGAATTTAGTACAGACACTCGCGATAACAGGGTGCACATGTCTCAAAAAGCTTATTGATGTAACTAATAGTTTTAATATGTCATTTAGATAATTAATCATTTTCAATAAATAGGGATATATCTTAAGAATGCATACTTCAAATTGAATATGATTTGGTACATACTTCAAACATAAATAATCTCACGTTTTGTAGTTTTAACGAGTCATTTCCATAAGTAACGATTTTAAGTAAATTAGGCTATATCTTAAAATGCAATCTCCAAATCCAATTAAATGTGGTACATACTTCAAGCATAACTAATAACATATGTTCTGTTGCATTCCAACATTTATAATGTGTAGGAACGAAACACTAAAGCCTTTACCCTTATGGAAGGCATTCGGGTTAAATATGGTTATTGATCATGAAACTTTTGAGGTTTGAGAAAGAAAATTCATATTTTTACTGACGGAATTGCTAAACAGTTCATGTGTCCCCTTGCACATGATGTCTTATTTATTCAGAGCGGAAACTGACCTTGGCTGGGGGATATGTAATGGTTAATAATGTCGAGTCATGCTTTAGTTTAGACATAGCACAAACCGACTGCTCCGCTGCGCTACGTACGTACGCACCAGGTTGTTGCAATATCTAAACTATAGCACAACTCGAGTTAAGCAGCTTACACAACACGTCAGCTCAACTGTGTAATAATGCATACTGCTTGACCAATAAAATTAGGCCATGTCGAAAATTAAGAAATCACTGCTGACAAGCACCTGTTGGATCTAATGAATGGTTAGTAATGTCTATAAATACTTCATGACCAATAAAATTAGGCCATGTCGAAAATTAGCAAAATGTTCTCAAACATCTGTTTCAAAGTGTAATGATTGGTTAGTCACGTACAACTACGTGGCACTTCTCAACCACGTGATATGTCTGCTGTCGGGAGTAGTTCACATTTGGGTGTGTGCTACCCCTATGGAAGCGTACATGGCGACAGTGAAGAGGCCGTGGCGGTATCTACATCACCAAGAGCACATTTACGACTTCAGATAATGAGGCAAAAGGAGACTCACAGAATGAAGATGACTTACATTTTCAAAAATTTGAAAATCTGGTTGGTGAAAATCCTGCCGAACCCATTACAAATTATGCTTATCCTGAAGAGCCCCACAAGCTGTTGCTACACACTCCTCCTTCTACCTATATCTAGCCTAGTGGTCTACCCAAGGTTTCTCGTGTACACGTCAAAAGTATGAGATTGAAAAAAATGGCTATTGAACGGGTTCCCAAAAATACACAAAAGAAAAACAAGTGGGCTGTGAACACATTTAATATGTGGCAGAAGTAAAGAAATTAGATAGCAACGACTTGCCCAAAGTGTAATATAAAGACCTATAGATAGAAACCAAGGAGAAATGACAAAAGACGAAATTAATTTTTGTTTATCACGTTTACCTTTTTCTAAATGATGATTCGTTTAAACAAATAAGGGATAGTCTAGATTATGAGATAAAATGTAGAATTGCCCAAAGGAAAGGTGTTGAGTTTGGAAGATGAAGAAAAGCTGTGGAGATGGTTGACCACACAGTCCCTTGTAGATGCACAGTTAGTCTTATTTGGAATAAATTGTGCTCTCCTAAGGGACCAAGAAAAGAGATCTCTTAATCCTGGCCAAATTGTGAAAAAATACAGTGAAAGTATATGTATAAACACTACCTGGAATATACGGAGGACGTGTCTAAAGCAAACAATGGAGGTGAAACGAAAGGTAACCACGGCATTTGCATATACTGACAATCCAGACCTATGTGTCGTACGTTTGTATGAACTTTACAACCAAATGTGGTGAGTGTAAAATAGTAACATTTTGTAATAGTAACTTGCTGATGTACATGTAATCCACTATAAAACAAAAGAATGTTCGGTGAACTCCTGGCATACAATGTTAAATACTTAGAAAAGAAAATGTTAAGAAAGCAAGACAGTCACTGAATATAATAATCATATCTGACTGGTTTTATAATGTAATATTACTCATATCGGCGATTTGCCATACAACATGTATGAAGTCTAGTAATGGGTGGTAGTAATTTTCATGATTTTTCTCCATGTTTAGCCCTAAAGATCGCCCTGGGGATGCCTATAACTACTATCTCCAACCAAGTAGAAAACTATCGTTCATGAGTTAGTAATCTAGATCTACCACGCCTATCGACACGAACACCTTGGCTAAGACATTTGGAAGACTATGTACAAAGTCCAATATTCCAGGCCACTACACAAACCATAGCATAGTTTACATGCGTCAGCTGCAACACGTCTTTATGCAGAGAATGTTGATGGAACACCTTATTGCTGAGAAAAGTGGTCACCGACGTGAAGCGGTCAGATCATACAAGGTAATTAGTCTTACAAAGTGTTCATAAATCTTGGCTCGACCACAACAATTACATGCATTGTAACTCCAGAGCGAATAGTGAAACTTTAAACTACGTAATATGGGGAAAATTACAAATGTCTTAACTTATGGGTATAACATTTAGTAACACTCCATGCCGGACACTCGTAATTTCAAAGGATTAACGGCGATATGACAACTGTTTTTTGCGCCCAAAATGTCCCGCTAAATTCCATAAATTCGCAACGAGATGTACACTAGAACGAATTTACACTCCAATTTTTGTTTTGTAGGTTTTCTCCAGTACATCGCAATTGCCTAACAGCACATTAACGCATTAAAATATTCCGTATACTTGTGCATCATCGTATTTCCTAACAATATGAATATTTAAAAAAACAAGTTACTAAAGTTTTATGTACCTGTTGAGGTTACTAATATTTTGCCTAGTGTTACGAACCGAAAATTTAGAGAAGCCAAATAGCGCACAATTAAATACTTTACCCACAACTTCCAGTCGAAACAACAAACGGTCAACAAAGGATACTACACAGCATTACACGTAACAATTATCGTATTTAATTCAGATGTAATGAAACAAAATATACTATAGTAATAAGTTTTGAAAGTGTATTACAGGATTTACAAACTTATAAACGAAAGTAGTTCACCAAATGTTCTAAATAACAAAATGTTCAGTTCTTAGACTTGACTTGCGACTCGACTGTCGAATATCATGACTTACGGCGAGTTCGTCGAGTGTTGAAGGTGGCTACCTGGGCCCTGGGACAAACATCTCTTCACGGTTCCTCCGTTGTACCGAACTATCCTCAACTTTACACGAGAACGACATTTCTCCGGACAGCTACAGTGAAGGCCTCCTTTGAGAAAACAACTGAGAAAACTTCTGGAACGAGTCGTGCGTGAACTGCCTCAACTCCCACCAATTATAGAACAGCCGGCCGAAGTGGCACTGTATTCTTAAGACTATGCTAATTAACAGTTAGTGAATACACCTGGCCATTAAAATAATGCATAATAAATAAGACAGGTGGTTTAAAAAACCAACCAATAAATACTCTTTATCGTCACACCTCCACCCCTAGAAAGAAAGTTTTACTAGAAGTAAAGTTTTCTTTTTACACAAACTACAAATAACAAGGGGTCTTTGTGAAATCATACATTCCACCTAGGGTTAAGTGTAAAGATGTGTACAATAAATACAATACATGTTTAAGTTATTCTTAGCTTAGTGGTTGGAATTGGAAACTCTAGGTGTGACGATAAAGAGTATTTATTGGTTGGTGTTTAAACCACCTATTTTATTTATTATGCATTACTTTAATGGCCAGGTGTATTCACTAACTGTTATTTAACATAGTCTTTAAATAGGGAAGAATACAGTGCCACGTCGGCTTTTCTACAATTGATGGGAGTTAAGGCAGTCCACGGCTCGTTGCAGACGTTTTCTCAGTGGTTTCGTCAAACTGTGAAATGTCGTTCTTGTGTAAAGTTGGATGTCGCTGAGAGTAAGTGGACCCTTATGTGTTGTACAAAATGGTGAGGACATTGGTGTAAAAGTCTGGAGAAATACTTCTAGAATGTCTTATGTACAAATTTTAAAGTAGTCAAGCAGAGGATTCGATTTCCCAAAATGCAGCTCAATCACAGCAGTGCTTTTGCAGAAGTTGTTATTTTTAAATTTTCGTAAAATCCAATATGGCCACAATAGTGGTCAACAGATTGCAACTCTTCCCACAAACTTGAAAGACATCACTTAGATGATGCTATACAAGATCAAACCAAGTCGACTGTTTGTTCTGGAGAAGAAGATTTTTAAAGGAAATATGTAATTTCTTCGAAAATTCAATATGGCGACCAAGGACACGTGCGGCCCTTGGTCGCCATATTGGCAAAATGAAAAGGGCAGAACACATGAATACTACGTACCAAATTTCGAGTGAACTGGATCCCTAGGTCTTGAGAAGAAATCGTTTTAAGTTTTTCACGAAATCCAATATAGTGGCCAGGTGTACGAGAACACTTTCCGATAAGCCTACCAAGCTTGAAAAGTTTATGGGCAACACTTTCTAGTTCTAGTCTGACAAAACAAAAAACGGCAGAAGAAAGAAGCAAAACCATAACAATACCAATAGCGGCCCTCAGCCAAAGGTTTGGGCCCCTAATAATTAAAAGCTGCAAGCAGCATTTGCGGCGCCCAAGGTTATCTATACATTGGTTTCAGAGAAGAAAACGTTAAATGGTTTGTAGATCAATGAATGCCGTGAAACTATGCATTGCATTTTTTTCTCGTTTACAAACTCTAAAGTAGTCAAGTAGTTGATTCTATTTGCCTAAATGCAAGTCAACCAGTGAAGTACTTTTGGAGAAGTTATCATTTTTAAATTTTCATAAAATCCAATATGGCTACCATAGTGGTCAACTGATTGCGACACTTTTCACAACCTTGAAAGACATCATTTAGATTATGCTAAACACAAAAGATCAAACCAAGTCGACTGCTTGTTCTGGAGAAGAAGATTTTTAAAAATCCAATATGGCGTCCAAGGTCACATGACCACAGTTTTATTAAAACACTGAAGTAGTCAAGTAGTTGTTTCTATTTGCCAAAATGCAAGTCAATTAGTGCAGTGCTTATGGAGAAGTTGTCATTTTTACATTTTCGTAAAATCCAGTATGGCCGCCATAGCGGTCAACCGATTGCAACGCTTTTCACAAACTTGAAAGACATCACTTAAATTATGCTATACACAAAAGTATACAGCTCGTTATGGTGAAGAAGAATGTTTTCGAACATCCAATATGGCGGCCAAGGTCACGTGACCACACGCAGTTTTATTGACAAAATTAAAAGGGTAGGGGACAGGCATACTATGTACCAAATTTCGAGCCAACTGGACCTGTACGTTTTGAAAAGAAACTTTTAAGATTTTCACCAAATCCAATATGGTGGCCAGGTCACGTGACCAGCCGGAAATTCCTCAGTGAGGTGTACGAGTACTCATGGTCCCAAGTTTGAAAGGTCTACATGCAACCGTTTTCTAGTTCCAGCGCGACAAAAAAATGGCAGAAGAAGAAAGAAGAAAAACCCTAACAACACCAATATGGCCTTGGGCCCGTAACAAGGTTTAGGCATGGCAAAACGTGAATTATTCAAATGATGATTGGGCGACTTACAGTTTCATCGTGATCATAACAGGTGTACAGACACTTTGATTGTGTTAAAACTATCCTGTTCGCTGGAGTCCAGTAAACTGTTCATAATAAAGGTGTCCTCAGACATGGTTTAAAAAACGGGGATGGGACAAAGAGTTGTTTTACTTGACACAAAGAAAAAAATAATGTCATTTTATTATCATTCTGCCATTATTTTGTATTGTTTTCTTGAAAGAACAACCAATTCAGTTGAAACAATATTTACTGTGGTTGTTATTTTTATGTTTGTACAGTGAAAATGTCAGTTAATATTAATCTCCAGTTCGTTGAGTGGTGTGGTCATTTTCAAACAACATGAATATGAAATCTAGTTCATTCTCATAAATAATTCAGTGTCATTAATTCTTAATAGAAGTCATCGAGCTACCAGATCCCATTGTCTGAGCATAAAAATAAAATGACACTTGAATAAACAAACATTCTTGTCCATATATGGTAAGAACATATATTCCTAAAGAGTCACGCGATCTACAGTAACAGAAATAAGAATGCAATGACGAATATCAATTCGTACCTCAAACAAACATCACTTGAAGTGCATTAACGTAAATATATGTGTATAATAAAGTGGCTTTTGCAAAATACGTCATGATATTGTTTTTGCACAATGTAAGATTTAGACCATGCCATCTTGCTGATATTAATAGAGAGAGAGTAGTTGCTCACTTCACACACCTTAGGGACGATCGCACAATGTCGCACAAGCTTAAGAAACGAACATCATTTAGGACAAAAACCCACCCCTCCCCTAGACAATCGCGATCATTCACAAGTGTGATATCACACGTTTATACATGATATCAACCCTGATAAAAAGTGTAGCGGTTTACCATTAAGATCGATGGTATTTAAAAATACGATGGTACATTTGAAGTTCCAACCAACACATCAAAATACTACCGTAAACCCGGCCCAGCACTGTATATTACGTAAGAAATTTAAAAATATCAACTTATCAAAATTTCTCTAGTAAATACAGAAGCTTTTATAATTTAAGGCATGAATTTTCGAAATCTGGTTAGAAGTGCGAAAATAAAGTTTTGCAATCGCATTGACGTCAGACCCCCTCGACCTCTCTAGTCATAACGAAGTTCGCTTATTGAGCTTGTGTGACATTGTGCGATCGTCTCTTAGACCACCAGTGCATAAATCCCACATTGTGTGTGTCCATCTACTTCTGTCATTTGCATATTTTGTATATGACGTCGAACGAAGTTGTCGTTTTGCACAGCCTTATCTTACCATGTAGTCGTATGGCGTGTTTTTTTAGATATCACAAGGGACGTGACTCGTACTTCTAAACGTAATTTCACCCTTAACACAGAACAACATTAATCAATTTTGTAGGCAATATTCCAAAAACAGCGTCGTTAGTTTGAATGGCCTATTTTGACATACTGCAGTTTACTCAATCATCTAGTCATTAGGCTTATCGCCTTTATACTTCGGTCGATACAGAAGTTATAAAAAGCACTGTTAGCACTACGTGAGGAATATTTGTAATGTATTGTTAACTCTCTGGACAAAGCAATTTCTCTACAATTCTAGGGATTTTTACCTCATGATCACCAGTTATTTCTTCCCCGTGGTTCTAGATATTCTGCACCTGCAGTAGTTCAAGAATTTGTATGATAGTGGTCTCAACTTCCATGGCGTTGCTAAAGTCATTCACAACAATAATTTTGTGTGACATCAAGTCGAATTTGCAAAACCAAGGTGAGAACCTTGTTGACAATATAAATTATTTATTTAGAAATATGCAAATTAAGTGTAAATGGTAAGTCCTACTATTTTAAAATGAGTAGCAAAGTTTGACATAGTGAGACAAATTTTGACAAATCTGTCATCTTGGCATATTTCACTCTCCCAGCGTCAAATTCTGATGTGTTGGTTGGATGGCCGAGTGGGTAAAGCCACTTGCCTCTTACTACTGCAGTCGGGGTTCGAACCTATTCAGGGTCTGATTAAATTTACCAAGGAGAAGAGTGTTATTCAGTTTGACTCGTCCGAACAAATCATGTTTTACCGATACTCCTATTTACTCCTGCATATTAACACTGTGAACCTTCCTCCTGTTATTAGGCAGGGCCTGTTAGATGGTTAATAAATAAACAAAACTACATGTATGTATGTGTGTGCGGGCGTGTGTGTATATATGCGTGTGCATGTGTCTAACTGTCTATTCCTGTGTATGTATGTCTGTCTGTCTGTCTGTCTGTCTGTCTGTCTGTCTGTCTGTCTGTCTGTCTGTATGATTTTATGTATGTCTGTCTATGTGGGTGTGTGCTTGTGCATGTATGCGTGTTAGGTGTCTGTCGGTCGTCGGTCTATCTCTATGACCAGTCCATCTATTTGAAAATTAAAATATGACACTTAATCTCAACTCATTCTGTGGCATTTTTGACAGCAGAAAACATTCATAGAGTTTGATTTCTAAATGAATTTTTAATCTTCCTTGTGTGACATTTATTACATAATTCATAGTATGACTAAACAAGATTTGAAAGCTTGGTCTGGTGTGTTCACTTATTTATTCTATAAAGCTTGCTCTATTCTTGTAAAAAAGTGCCAAGTTGAAACATTGTCATAAAATGGTGATTGTCAAATTTTATTGACGCAACATAAAGATAAAAGGAGCAGGAGTGTTATTTAATCGTTAATTGTTATAAATGCCACTTAAACATTGCATTGAAGCTGCACATTTTTTGTTATATATTATAAATAGTTTGCTTTGTCAACCACAATCCTAGGTTTTGCAAACTTGCTTGATGTATGTAATATAAAGTTGTTGCGTATGGCCATAAAAGCGCCATAGACGTTGCCCACTATCACACATATCGAACTGTGCAACGTTTTGAGGTTCAGGACATCAAAGAACCATGATTTAAACATTACTGGTGACGTGCAAATACTTAGAATTCCACAGCAAGCAATAACACAGGAGTTCTTGGTACTCACTAAAATCGCACTTCTAGACCATACTGATTATACTGATTACAATTACATAGAATCGTTAAAAATGGGATAAGATTGACTAGTTGAATACATTAAGGTACTCCAAATCATCGTATACGTACACTATATGACATTGCTTTTTGTAAACAACAACCGATTTAGGAGAAATAAAGTTTGTCTTATTACAATAAAATTGAAAATGTCACATAGCTCATTAATCCCCAATTCCTTCTTTTCATATAATCTACAATTACCAAGAAGCTGTCGACGGTGTGGTCATTTTCAAACCCCACGAAAATAAACTCTAGTTCCTTCTCGTCAACATTTCCAAACAGTGTCCTAATTACTGGTTTGAGGTCACCCATAACCTGATGCTAAATTCCATTGTCTGAGTTATAAAATATAATGGTACTTGAATAAACGAACATTCTTCAACCATATATGGTAAGAGCAGAAATTCCCAATGAGTCATGCGATCTACATTAATAGAGATAAGAATATAATGACGAATATCAAATTGTAAATCAAACCTCAGACCACTAATGGTCTGAGCTCAAACAAACATCACTTGATGAAACTAGGTGTATAATGAGTTATTCTGAAATGTTAAAGTCGTTAGGATCGGTAGACCATGTCATCTAGCTTATAATAATAGGAGCAGAGAGTTGCTCAGGACTACACACATTGGACAACCAGTGTACATATTTATTAAAATCACCCATTTCTCAGCATACTCGGATCATTATAACAATCTTCAGGGACAGGACATTGAGGAACAAATAGATTCAAATTTCTTCTGACGTAGGTGGAAAGCCTAAAGTATTCGAAACCAAACCAGGAATCCGTTAAAGCCCGACGAATACGGGTGATCTGGTTTCTTTGGTTCCTTGTCATCGAAGTGTCCTTCAGTGCATTCGTGCCGACCCAGTTTTACAATGAGAGTTCTGCCTCGTACACAGTTTAACACTATAACGCCCGGGCCCGTAACAAGGTATTCAAGTTTATGGGCAGTCAGTTTGCAATTGCGCCACTGTTTAGATTGGCTTTCGTGAGCATTGTGGTATAGTATATTATAGTTTTGAACTTCAGGGATTTCGGAGAATTTTCCAGATATTCGTTACAATATTATTAGCCGGAGATGTTTTCCCAATAGCACAGAACCTTACAATGACTAGAAATAATACAATAACGTGGTGGGTGAGGCGTGTTCAGGAAATGTGGGGCATGGGTGTCGAAATAGCAAATCATATCAAAATCACGCTTGTTGAATGAATGAAACAAAAGTATACACAACAAATATGAATGAACAAAATATCTCTTAATGGTACTATGACAATTAAATTTAAAATTGTCAATTGTCATACATCAAGAAGAATTTACCCTAGTATGTAAGAGAATAACACCGATTGTTTTACGACGTCACCTATTGAAAATGCTACCGGTGAAATCAGTTAAGGCTTAAATGTTGTAGTATTTCATCCCTACTTGATATAATTTGTCGTTATTGTTGACACGTAATTGCTGATTGAGGTCACCGAAATGCCATAACCCATTGTCAGAGTTTTAAAATATAATGGTACTTGAGTAAACGAACATTCTTCAACCATATATGGTAAGAGCAGAAATTCCCAAAGAGTCATGCGATCTACATTAATAGAGATAAGAATATAATGACAAATATCAAATTGTAAATCAAACAAACCTGTATTGATGTAAATAGATGTGTATAAGTAGCTTTCTGTTGTGTTAAATTCGTTGTACTATAACATAGGATAGAGGCTATGACAATTTTCTGATAATAATAGGAGACATAGAGTTGCTAACACACACCTTATTTTAGACCACCACAGTGTACATATATATTTAAAACCACAGATCTCTGAACACACACGGTTCATTATAAAAATGGCTTCAGAAACAGTACATTTAAGGAACAACGAGATTCAAATTTCAAATTTCGAAGCCAAATCATTAATCTGAAGGCTGATAAATATTTACCCGAACAATGAGTTATACAGCTCTATCCTAAGTCGACCAGTTTAAGGCATTGCTAGTGCCCGTTTAAATTCAGTAAGCCTGGTGGGTTGATGACATTACAGTTTTTCCAGTGGGATGGTGGATGCTAACCTCAGGGAACTAGCAAACTTGAAGGCGGGTATGGGGAAGGGGGCCCAATTCTGACCTGAAAGGGGGGCATGACACATTTTGTTTGACCAGTAGAAACGCTCTTTTACCGAGTATGTTGCAATTTAAATTGTCTTGTGGCTTAGCCGCAATAAGTCCTTAAGCCTATATTCAGTGAGGAGGCGGGTGACTGAATGAGTGACTGACCCACTGACTGTCTGTTAAACTTTGCTCATGCAAGTCTTGTGATTAGAAAAGGGAGCGTCGTCTATTTTGCCAATTAAAAACAAATGAAAATAGACTCGAGGTCATTTCATCAATTTTCAAAGTGGCGTGATAATCGAGTCACCTGATTTTTTGTCATAGAGAACCCATTTTTCATATTTTATATTTAAATATAAAAACATATACATGTATAGTAACTCGTACAATATGTAGAGCCGACATTACCTAGTTTATGAGTTACCAGTCAGAAGACATCCAATCGATTGATAAGATCATCGAAGTGAGTCACATGGTCTACACTAATAGAGATAAATAAATCGTGAATACCAAATTTCAAACAAACACAAATGTCACCTTGAAAGGCGAGTGTGGCTTTGAGATTCCGTTGTGAAATATATCATACTCGTTGACATATCTGGAATAAAGGTCGCCTTTAGCGATTACGTGAATTACGCCTTGGAAATAAACTGTTTAAACCATTATTGTTATTTTGTTTGAGAAAACACCAACATATTCTCGGTTGATTAAATTGGGGTAGGGTGTCACTTTACAGACTTTTGTAATAGAGATCAACATATTATCAAAAATAAGGCATTTTAGAATCCAATATGGCAGCTGAATACTATGCCAACTGTATGAAAGATTACCGATTTCCTTAAAAACAAACCGTTGGACCCAAACACTCGTTTACTATTTTTAATGGACCAGAAGCAAGCGTTACGGATAACAGAACACAACTTTCTGATATTCACAAAGTTTTAATGTCACGCGAGGTCACCGTGAACTCTCAGCTGTCATGAATTAATACTTAGAACAAATGTTTGCATTTCGTGAATAGTATTAGTCTGACATGACAACACTGAAATTTATTATAAGATCAACAGTGCCAAATAATGATTAATTACAGACAGTTGGAAGAACAATGACGTGATCACATTATTTGCCTATCTTGCATATTTGTCATTATTATTTGCATTGAATTAAGACAACAGCAACACTGCCGTTTAATCATTTATGGTGCTGATTATTTTATCACCCAATCATTTGAGTATTGTATATATATTTTTAGAAGGATTTAATGTTGGAATAAATTGTGGAACTCACTTTGGAAGTGAGCGAGCTGAAGGCAACAGCTAGGCCTAGACTAGGAGCTTCGATCTGCTCCGTGGCTACTTCTAAGTGATCCAGGTTAAACATGAACACTGTGTGTAGTCTGAACTAATTCACTTCCAAGTCAAAGTCGATCCCGTATACGGCGTGGGAGAGAGAGAGAGAGAGAGAGAGAGAGAGAGAGAGAGAGAGAGAGAGAGAGAGAGAGAGAGAGAGAGAGAGAGAGAGAGAGAGAGAGAGAGAGAGAGAGAGAGAGAGAGAGAGGGGGGGAGGGAGAGAGGGGGGGAGGGAGAGAGAGAGAAACATGGGAGGATGGTTAGAGGTACCCCCCCCCCATACATGTTACACATGCATCTTTATGGCACAGTTTGGGGAGTTGTTTTCGAACTCTAATTTAGGTGAAATGCTTCTCTGATGGACGTTGTACCGTAATATATAAATTGCAATTGCTTGTCGTAAAAATCGTACATATTCTAAAGAAAATCATTGACCTTTTAAATGCTACTCCATGGAGATAAACAAATAAGAGGTAAAACGGCATGTACTGGGGAAGCGAAGGCATGTCAAGTTCTGCATCGGCCAAAGTCCATATTTAAGTGTATACTACAAGAATGTGGTGAGATTGGCGGGTTGGGTGCATTGCAGTATTTGTAATGGCAACAAGAATAGTTTTATTGACAAGGAACGCTGAAACACTGAATATATATTCCTAGATTTCACTTTAATACTTTAATTTTCACAGGTTTTAAGAAACGGTTTTGAAATGAGGGTACAAAACAATCAAATAACCAAAATATGATTTCATCCATTGTCATGGTAACAAGTATATTTTGACATGAAAATGTACAAAATATAGCTGTCATTTGTATATGACATTGTGAAGTTTAGTTCAACTTCCTTCACAAATCCATGATGTTTGATGTCGTATGTATACATTAATTTATTAAAATATATGAATATATACGGTCACATGGCAACAAGATGGTGTAATTCTGCATAACACGCCCAGGCCGTTTGCTCCTTAAAAGATTTTGAAAATTGGTGGAGAAATGACTAAGATACAATAAAGTGACAATAAATTTCTCATGTAATTGTGTGTTTATGTAATGGAAATTTGTGCGATTGTCTTTCCTATTCCCACATGTATAACAAAGCCACCCTTCGTCCTAAATATAGCCGCATAGTTCAAAGGTCAAAACATTGGCACCAAATGAAAAGCATTATACTACTCTTGCCAATATCTGTACAGCTGCACTGTTTTCACTGTTACGAGAGCTAGATATTGCTTTTTGTAAACAACAACCGATTTAGGAGAAATAAAGTTTGTCTTATTACAATAAAATTGAAAATGTCACATAGCTCATTAATCCCCAATTCCTTCTTTTCATAGAATCTACAATTACCAAGAAGCTGTCGGCGATGTGGTCATTTTCAAACCACACGAAAATAAACTCTAGTTCCTTCTCGTCAACATTTCCAAACAGTGTCCTAATTACTGGTTTGAGGTCACCCATAACCTGATGCTAAATTCCATTGTCTGAGTTTTAAAATATAATGGTACTTGAATAAACGAACATTCTTCAACCATATATGGTAAGAGCAGAAATTCTCAATGAGTCATGCGATCTACATTAATAGAGATAAGAATATAATGACGAATATCAAATTGTAAATCAAACCTCAGACCACTAATGGTCTGAGCTCATACAAACATCACTTGATGAAACTAGGTGTATAATGAGTTATTCTGAAATGTTAAAGTCGTTAGGATCGGTAGACCATGTCATCTAGCTTATAATAATAGGAGCAGAGAGTTGCTCACGACTACACACATTGGACAACCAGTGTACATATTTATCAATATCACCCATTTCTCAGCATACTCGGATCATTATAACAATCTTCAGGGACATTGAGGAACAAATAGATTCAAATTTCTTCTGACGTAGGTGGAAAGCCTAAAGTATTCGAAACCAAACCAGGAATCCGTTAAAGCCCGACGAATACGGGTGATCTGGTTTCTTTGGTTCCTTGTCATCGAAGTGTCCTTCAGTGCATTCGTGCCGACCCAGTTTTACAATGAGAGTTCTGCCTCGTACACAGTTTAACACTATAACGCCCGGGCCCGTAACAAGGTATTCAAGTTTATGGGCAGTCAGTTTGCAATTGCGCTACTGTTTAGATTGGCTTTCGTGAGCATTGTGGTATAGTATATTATAGTTTTGAACTTCAGGGATTTCGGAGAATTTTCCAGATATTCGTTACAATATTATTAGCCGGAGATGTTTTCCCAATAGCACAGAACCTTACAATGACTAGAAATAATACAATAACGTGGTAGGTGAGGCGTGTTCAGGAAATGTGGGGCATGAGTGTCGAAATAGCAAATCATATCAAAATCACGCTTGTTGAATGAATGAAACAAAAGTATACACAACAAATATGAATGAACAAAATATCTCTTAATGGTACTATGACAATTAAATTTAAAATTGTCAATTGTCATACATCAAGAAGAATTTACCCTAGTATGTAAGAGAATAACACCGATTGTTTTACGACGTCACCTATTGAAAATGCTACCGGTGAAATCAGTTAAGGCTTAAATGTTGTAGTATTTCATCCCTACTTGATATAATTTGTCGTTATTGTTGACACGTAATTGCTGATTGAGGTCACCGAAATGCCATAACCCATTGTCAGAGTTTTAAAATATAATGGTACTTGAATAAACGAACATTCTTCAACCATATATGGTAAGAGCAGAAATTCCCAAAGAGTCATGCGATCTACATTAATAGAGATAAGAATATAATGACGAATATCAAATTGTAAATCAAACAAACCTGTATTGATGTAAATAGATGTGTATAAGTAGCTATCAGTTGTGTTAAATTCGTTGTACTGTAAAATAGGATAGAGGCTATGCCAATTTTCTGATAATAATAGGAGACATAGAGTTGCTAACACACACCTTATTTTAGACCACCACAATGTACATATATATTTAAAACCACAGATCTCTGAGCACACACGGTTCATTATAAAAATGGCTTCAGAAACAGTACATTTAAGGAACAACGAGATTCAAATTTCAAATTTCGAAGCCAAATCATTAATCTGAAGGCTGATAAATATTTACCCGAACAATGAATTATACAGCTCTATCCTAAGTCGACCAGTTTAAGGTATTGCTAGTGCCCGTTTAAATTCAGTAAGCCTGGTGGGTTGATGACATTACAGTTTTTCCAGTGGGATGGTGGATGCTAACCTCAGGGAACTAGCAAACTTGAAGGCGGGTATGGGGGAGGGGGCCCAATTCTGACCTGAAAGGGGGGCATGACACATTTTGTTTGACCAGTAGAAACGCTCTTTCACCGAGTATGTTGCAATTTAAATTGTCTTGTGGCTTAGCCGCAATAAGTCCTTAAGCCTATATTCAGTGAGGAGGCGGGTGACTGAATGAGTGACTGACCCACTGACTGTTAAAACACATGAAAATAGACTCGAGGTCATTTCATCATTTTTCAAAGTGGCGTGATAATCGAGTCACCTGATTTTGTGTCATAGAGAACCCATTTTTCATATTTCATATTTAAATATAAAACCATATACATGTATAGTAACTCGTACAATATGTAGAGCCGACATTACCTAGTTTATGAGTTACCAGCCAGAAGACATCCAATCGATTGATAAGATCATCGAAGTGAGTCACATGATCTACACTAGAGATAAAGAAATCGTGAATACCAAATTTCAAACAAACACAAATGCCAAAATGTCACCTTGAAAGGCAAGTGTGACTTTGAGATTCCGTTGTGAAATATATCATACTCGTTGACATATCTGGAATAAAGGTCGCCTTTAGCGATTACGTGAATTACGCCTTGGAAATAAACTGTTTAAACCATTACTGTTATTTTGTTTGAGAAAACACCAACATATTCTCGGTTGATTAAAAATCAAGACAACATGGGGGTATGGTGTCACTTTCCAGACTTTTGTAATATAGATCAACATGTTATCAAAAATAAGCCATTTTAGAATCCAATATGGCAGCTGAATACTATGCCAACTGTATGAAAGATTGCCGATTTCCTTAAAAACAAACCGTTGGACCCAAACACTCGTTTACTATTTTTAATGGACCAGAAGCAAGCGTTACGGATAACAGAACACAACTTTCTGATATTCACAAAGTTTTAATGTCACGCGAGGTCACCGTGAACTCTCAGCTGTCATGAATTAATACTTAGAATAAATGTTTGCATATCGTAAATAGTATTAGTCTGAGATGACAACACTGAAATTTATTATAAGATCAACAGTGCCAAATAATGATTAATTACTGACAGTTGGAAGAAAAATGACGTGATCACATTATTTGCCTATCTTGCATATTTGTCATTATTATTTGCATTGAATTAAGACAACAGCAACACTGCCGTTTAATCATTTATGGTGCTGATTATTTTATCACCCAATCATTTGAGTATTGTATATATATTTTTTAGAAGGATTTAATGTTGGAATAAATTGTGGAATTCACTTTGGAAGTGAGCGAGCTGAAGGCAACAGCTAGGCCTAGACTAGGAGCTTCGATCTGCTCCGTGGCTACTTCTAAGTGATCCAGGTTAACCATGAACACTGTGTGTAGTCTGAACTAATTCACTTCCAAGTCAAAGTCGATCCCGTATACGGCGTGGGAGAGAGAGAGAGAGAGAGAGAGAGAGAGAGAGAGAGAGAGAGAGAGAGAGAGAGAGAGAGAGAGAGAGAGAGAGAGAGAGAGAGAGAGAGAGAGAGAGAGAGAGAGAGAGAGAGAGAGAGAGGGGGGGGGGGAGGGGGGAGGGGGAGGGAGAGAGAGAGAAACATGGGAGGATGGTTAGAGGTACCCCCCCCTCCATAAATGTTACACAAGCATCTTTATGGCACAGTTTGGAGAGTTGTTTTCGAACTCTAATTTAGGTGTAATTCTTCTCTGATGGACGTTCTACCGTAATGTATAAATTGCTTGTGACTTGAAAAATCGTACATATTCTAAAGAAAACCATTGACCTTTTAAATGCTACTCCATGGAGTAAACAAATAAGAGGTAAAACGGCATGTACTGGGGAAGCGAAGGCATGTCAAGTTCTGCATCGGCCAAAGTCCATATTTATTAAGTGTATACTACAAGAATGTGGTGAGATTGGCGGGTTGGGTGCATTGCAGTATTTGTAATGGCAACAAGAATAGTTTTATTGACA
Organism: Glandiceps talaboti; assembly: GCF_964340395.1. NCBI lineage: Eukaryota > Metazoa > Hemichordata > Enteropneusta > Spengelidae > Glandiceps > Glandiceps talaboti. The sequence goes on along the minus strand of NC_135550.1, from coordinate 12,997,875 downwards.
AGGAACGCTGAAACACTGAATTTATATTCCTAGATTTCACTTTAATACTTTAATTTTCACAGGTTTTAAGAAACGGTTTTGAAATGAGGGTACAAAACAATCAAATAACCAAAATATGATTTCATCCATTGTCATGGCCGTAACAAGTATATTTTGACATGAAAATGTACAAAATATAGCTGTCATTTGTATATGACATTGCGAAGTTAAGTTTAGTTCAACTTCCTTCACAAATCCATGATGTTTGATGTCGTATGTATACATTAATTTATTAAAATATATGAATATATACGGTCACATGGCAACAAGATGGTGTAATTCTGCATAACACGCCCAGGCCGTTTGCTCCTTAAAAGATTTTGAAAATTGGTGGAGAAATGACTAAGATACAATAAAGTGACAATAAATTTCTCATGTAATTGTGTGTTTATGTAATGGAAATTTGTGCGATTGTCCTTCCTATTCCCACATGTATAACAAAGCCACCCTTCGTCCTAAATATAGCCGCATAGTTCAAAGGTCAATACATTGGCAATTCAACATTGGCAATTTCAATTTGCACCAAATGAAAAGCATTATACTACTACAGCTGCACTGTTTTCACTGTTACTAGAGCTAGTCTTAAGGTTCACCTGAGAATCCTTGCCAGTGGTGCGAAATCGTCATCGTTTAATATGTTACCAGTGCCAGGTTAGTCATGTCATAGCCACATTTTCCAAAACAATTCGCCCCAATTCATGTAGAAAATCGTCCCAACAACAGCTTGCCCCCATACCAACTCATCCACAACTAACCAATTCAAATGCATGCTCCAATATTAATAGTCCATCCATTCAATCCCTCCGTCCTGGTGTGGCATGATGCCTGTCGAATGAACATGTTGCCGACTTAAAAGCTGCAGCTTGTAGGTCCGAACCTGTAGTTTGTTTCTGATTGGCTAGGGTCCTTGGACAATATTTTAACCGCGGGTAGATTCCAGTCAAGCGATTGCAAGTGAGCTGTATAGTTGGGGACCTGGTATGGCAGAGGATTTTACTCTAGCTCCCGAGATAGTATGCCCTCAAGGGAGTTGCTAACGTTAAAAGAGCCGTTGTGTCATTATTGTTCGACTTGTACACTCGGGGTAATGTTATTTAAACAAATAAAAATGCATTTTGAGAACTGCGTTGGGAAGAGCTGTATAAGAAGACACATTCGGTAGTGGTAGTAGTAATGCAGTATTAGTGTTAGCAATCATTATCTCATGTCAAGTTACTATAGAGAATTCCATTATTCATATTTCAAACACGGAGAATTCATGTCTGCACTCACGGGTAGTCATATTTCCCCATTCAAGCTATTAAAATGGGTGAATTAAACACTAAACGTAGACTGCACACCGCGAGTCACAAACTCTATATGGTCCTTTACAAGACGTACACGTATATGAGGGCGCAATTCACAGTCGTGTAATAGCGACCGCACGGAGCGTATTCTATGGAATTTCAGCACCCTAACGAGTTTCATTAACCCCAACAGTATAAAAACTTGGCCTATTCTCCCTCCGAAGTAGTGTACTCATATTTCATCACAAAAGTCCAAGCGATAGCAGCTTATAACCACGTGCACATTTAAACTGAATGGGCAGAAGCATATACTTTGCTCGACTTACGTATACACACATTGTTGAAATGCAAAGTTTTGAACTCCGGCATTATTCATAATATATCCAATAATTGGAAAATTGATTATATGAAATTATTAAATTTGGAGCTTGCATAGTTAACATACTCCCTAATTATCGAGAAATTATTAATTATGCAAATTAACCATTACGATTATTGCCAACATCATGTACATCAGCAAGTTTTAAAGGACGCGTCATAACATGCACTTCTTTCAATTTAAAGCTTGCTTTCTAAAGATTACATAATTATCAAAAATGATTATTTATGCAAATTGAATATCACAACGAAAAACTACAAAAAAACTAGATCAAATACGTGTGAACTAGTACAAATGTATTTTTACAGAAAAAAAATGATCTGTGAATTGGACATTTCATCATGCGCCTTGCATATCACCAAATCAAACAATCTGATGACCCTGTTCTTCCTCTCTGGACTGTATTGTTTTCTATCCAGTTATCTCAAAATATCCGTGTGTCCGTGTCTAATTATATGACACTAACTATGGAGGGCGCTATTTTTAAAGCGAGCCAATTCCTGTTTAATCCTCTCTTGCCTATGCATGTTTTTATTGTCGCTGGTTTTTTGTTTTTTTTTGTTTCCTTTTCCCCCAATAATTCAAACCATCCCTGGTGATATTTTCTTCTAGAAAGGTTTAACTATGCTGCGAGTGTGTGGATAAAATACACGGACTGTTTCACGTACTTTTGCTGAAGTAAAATGAATACACACTGTAGTGAGATCTCATCAAACTTTATAAAATACCTTGTTTTTGAGAGAGAGAAACTATTTTCACGTAGTAGGCGTATCGGAAATATACATTGTAAACTACACAGAACAAATTATATGGCCAGTAAATACTGTGATAACGATGTAGGAAAAATTGTCGATTTTCTTGAGGAAATACGCTTAACTCCTAAATTTCTTATTTCTTTTCTTTTAAAAACAACAACACATTATTACACAATTTTAAAGGACCAGGAGAAAGCTTTCATAACGACAAGTTTGGAGACACGCTGAGAAACTTTTGAACATTTTTTAAAGTATATTGTGCCTGGGGAGTATTCAATTCAATACAATACTTTAATAAAATGAGTGAAGCAGTATGTGACGGATTGAATGGTGAAATATGTGTGTATTAATGCCCATAGCTACACCTTGCGGATTAAAGAATATTGAAAATATCTGTCGTCAAAAATTAAGCAACTACATTACACGATGTACAGAAATAAGACCATACTAGGTGTGTTAACACTGAAAGAGATATTGAAAATATCATCCATAGTTAGTATCTCAAAAACTAAATGTATATGTGTGATGTGACTTTAAACTATATTCGTCAACCGGCTCCCTGTAGTGTAGTGGTTAGAGCACAGGATTGCAGTAACGCTGGGATAGCCTGTGGACTGACTGGGAAAGCCTTGACAGTTCCACAGCAACGTGATGACATAGAGCGTGCAACATAGCCCTGTCACGTTGTCCCTAACCTGAATGGATCTCTGTAGCATTTGTGTTTGTTTGTTTGTTTGTGTGTATTGTTTGCATAATAGAACATCACTGAAAGCAATTCCTAGCACAAAAACAAACAAACAAACAAACAAACAAACAAACAAACAAACAAACAAACAAACAAACAAAACAAAACAAAACTATATCCGTCATCATTCATACTCTTTGTATTCGGCGGATGAATACATGGTATATATAGCACCCCCTGACAAGCAAAAGTGTGCTTTAGGAATTTTTTGTTCCATGCAAATGTGGCTGTAATGGTAACACGGGGTACTGCTCTGTAAAATTCACTACTGTATGAAGAATCATACATAACAGAGTAATTTCCTTACGTAAGGGATAGTTATATTTTAGGGATATATTGTTTGTCTGTCTGTCTGTCTGTCTGTCTGTCTGTCTGTCTGTCTGTCTGTCTGTCTGTCTGTCTGTCTGTCTGCCAGCCTGCCTGTGTCTGTCTGTCTTCGCTGTATATATGTATGTATGTATGTATGTATGTATGTATGTATGTATGTATGTATGTATGTATGTATGTATGTATGTACATGTATGTATGTATGTATGTATGTGTGTGTGTATGTGTGTGTTTGTATGTATGTGTGTATGTGTGTATGTATGTATGTATGTATGTATGTATGTATGTATGTGTGTGTGTGTGTGTGTGTGTGTGTGTGTGTGTGTGTGTGTGTAAAAAAAGAAGTGATAAGGAACGAGTCCCGAGCAGTAATTGCAATCCGACTTTTCGAATCAATATTTTTCTCATAGGCTTTCAAGGCGGTATATAGTAGGTCATCACCTGACTGTATATCTAAGTGTTACACAATAGAACAAGACACCGCAAGTTCTTATCAACCGTAAATTACGCCTGAAAGATTCTCAATAAGCGTACTTAGATATTGAGGGAATTATGTAAATAGTCTATTAATTCCATGGGGTTCCAGCCTAATTTCGAGAACATGGAAAAATGATTTCCTCCTCCTTCAACCTCAATCGATCCTCATCACCAGAAACCTTACACATTCCTGAAATAGACATACTCTGATACACTATGATCGTTCAACGAAACGATCACTAAGACGACGTACAGTATACATAAAAAAAAAACATTTCTGGCATGTAATGTAATACACTATGTTACTACTGATACAAGTAAATCTACTCGTAGCAATGTTCTTAGGCCCTGGGCCAAAAACGTGATTAGTATTAATAATGAAACGACATATACAACATCGAGTACGACCGCATGAAAATGAACCAACATTAACTTTGACAAAGATGAACCTACCCTGGATAACCACGTTGGTGGAAGCATATGCAAAATTCGGCAAAATGTTCCCTGAAATTCAAATCCCTACTACACATACTACGTAAACGATGGAATCTTTACACTTATTAGGATGCGATGAACCATACTGCAAATATAAATGTGAATCAGTAGGTTTAGTATAAATAGATGTAGCTATATCATCACCATCAATCCTAAGGGAGATGTCAACGAAATGGATGTATACGTATATGTATATGTATATGTATATGTATACATGTATGTATGTATGTATGTATGTATGTATGTATGTATGTATGTATGTATGTATGTATGTATGTATGTATGCATTCATGTATGTATGTATGTATGTATGTATGTATGTATGTATGTATGTATGTATGTATGTATGTATGTGCAACATACATGGTTTGGAAGTTTATGCTGGCTCACACATATACCATTTTAACAAAAGTTCTTACATTTAGATAACATAACAGCATAACTTTTTTTTTGGAGAAGCTATTTCATATCAATAGTGGCGCATTAAAATACTTTACCCTTCTTTGCAGTTTTCATAACTTTACAGACGGTACAGAGCACATAATGACCTATGTCAAATTTTGTCCACTGTGTCAAAACTGTGTAAGCATACTGCGGGAGATAAGCTTAACACAAAACGACACAGACATAGTATGTCTTTGGCATTAATATTTATGTCAAACAACAAACGAACAAAATATTATGGTATATCCTAATGCTTATAGATGAGAACGCAACATGGGAAAGCGTGTAGATGAGCATGTTTTCCTAGTAAGTAGGATATTACTATATGATATGATCATTTGAAAAAAAGTATACACCTTCCCCAACAAACAAACAAAAACGAACAGTAGTATACAAATTGTAACCTCCGATTCCATAAACACACAATTAATAAAAAACAATGTTCATAAATTTACGAAAAACAAGAAATATTTCAATAATATGAGAATGTCGTGAGATAGATTGTGCTTTGATTTATATACGTGCAGCACAAACAGCAAGAAAGATAGCTTACATTGTTTGTATGAAAATGAATATATCGAAACATTTATACATTTCATTTTGAAAATTTTATTTCAATAAATATCCATTTATTTTGATAACATAACTGTGTCGTCTCACTTGTTTGACCGAGAAATTAGACCATTAAGATGAAAGCTTCGTTTTACTTAATTTTACATATGACGTATCAAACCTGTTTTAATACTTGAAATAAACGAACGAACGAAACTGTATGGTATAACTAGATTATCATTTATCGTTCAGCCAGCTACACTATATTCCAGCAAATTGTTAAAATTGTTAGAATGCCAATAATTAGACACTATACGTATATGTCAACCAGTGGTCGATGTCATCTGTAAACAGTACAGCCACAGAAACAAGTTGAAATCGTGATCGCAGTTGCGGGCGCTGACCCAAAATCAACAGGTGAGGCAATGGTGTTCACTATGTACTAGCTGCAACTGGGACATTCTTTAAACATCACAAACCAAACCAAAGATATATTCACTAAAAATTTGTCAAATACTTATAAAAAGACCTTGTCATTGTTAGTTAGTGGTCAACAGTATCTGTGGATAGTGTGATGGCAAATTTAAATCTCGAACTAAAGCTCGGTTTTGGACGTAAACATGTTCAAACTCAGTGTTCTAGTTGAAACTGGAATATCATTTTTCGATTAGACAACCACAATATATTCCAAAAAATTGTTAAAATGCCAATAGACATTGTAGGCAATTAGACATTGTAAATGATAATCAGTGGTCGGTATTCTCCATAGCAGTACAGAAACAGGATGTAATCGTGATATCCGATGAGGGCGCTGATTTTTGGGTGCGGTCCCAAAATCAATTTGAATTGATTTATCGTGTATACAACTACAAATATACTAAAGCTCAAATACAATATATCAATACAAATATACGTTTACCCACAGGTAAGGCAAGTTGATACTATTCGCGATGTACGATATCATGAGTAACTTATTTTATCTAACTACGATTTTGTTTTTTACACTATCCCATGCAAGTATATCAAATGTCCGTTGTTGGTGATGATGGTGGTGGTGGTGGTGGTGGTGGTGGCGAGAGTGGAACACACAACTAAATTTTCACACCCAAGGCCTACAACATTCTTCTTCTTTGAATTCCTTTAATTACGTTCCCCTCTAAAGTTTTGAATTGAACGTCACCGTATCGCTATTGCCAAGTTCATAATCCGTACACTAGACGGCGTTAACGCCCCCATGCGACCAGAACACAAATACAGAAGTACGCACAAGGTTGTCAAGAGCAACAGCAGAGACACTCGTTCCACGTTTGGAATCGATTCTCTGTTTGTTCTATGCAAATTCGGCTGTGTGCGAGAAGACGATGACAACACCAGATGTACGGCTCTGTAAATTTCACTACAAACGGCAGAATTATCAGTGTCTGTGAGTACCTATCAATTTTAAAAAGATCTTTTGCATAATTTCTTTGACCCTGCAGACTGTCAAAAAATGAAAAGTACTCATTTCAGAGTTCTCTGGTTTTTTTCATACAACTTTTGAAATCTGCACGCGTGCCATGGCCGTGTGCATCCCTTACAAGGCGTGGTTACTTCGGACTTGCGTTAACTTTTTATTAGGGGTGCCCGTACTTTAAGTATGTGTTTCTCGGTCGGCGGATAAAAAAATTAATTGTATGTTTATATGTTGGTGTTACTTTCATATCATGATTGTACTCAAACAATCTTTGAACCATGTGTTTTATTAAATTTCCTTCATGCGATAATTTTCGCTCAGTTGCGCGCTCTTGGGGTTGCGATCTGAAAATCAATGATGTTCGCCGATACCACTACGAGGCAAACAGTTCTGAAGATGGCTGCCGATGGTAGTCGAAACATCAACGTTCTCTGGTATGAAAAATTACCCTGGTTGTGAAATATAACTATTTTTCTCAAGATGTTCAACTTGTATGATTACGCGAGGAAATTATCTGACTGTCTGTCTGTCTATCAGACGCTGTCTTTTGTGTATCTCCCTTTCTAAAATTGTGTCTTTCTCCCTCTCTGCGTGTTTTCTCTAGCTCTGTACATGTTGTCTGTCTGTCTGTCTGTCTGTCTGTCTGTCTGTCTGACTGTCTGTCTGTCTGTCTGTCTGTCTGTCTGTCTGTCTGTCTGTCTGTCTGTCTGTCTCTGTCTGTCTGTCTAGCTGTGTCTCTCCAACTGTCTCTCGCAGTCTGTCTGTCTGTCTGTCTGTCTGTCTGTCTGTCTGTCTGTCTGTCTGTCTGTTGTGTCTGTCTGTCTCTGAGTGTCTGTCTGTCTCTGAGTGTCTGTCTGTCTGTCTGTCAGACAGAGTGGGAAATTGCTATATAAAAACTAACATTATTACAAATGTATTACAATTATAACAAACTATAATGAGACCTTCATTATAAGGCAATAGCATGTTATATATCAAGTAATGTAACAACAATGAAATCACCTACAAACAACAAAGTACACAATACATGCATACATCTAGTACATAACAATATTACAGCTCGTATGGTTTTAACTGCAAATTATATAAGTGATAACCCTTCAGGGAACTCTGAAGTAGTGCTTGAAAATGTTTTGTTGTCATCGTCTGAAGCTCAGGCTGGAAAACAGTAACAATTACCCCTCCCCCACCCAATAAACAAATAGAGAAAGATAGATTAAAGTTGACGTTGGATGCACACACGGACAAAATAGAAATTATGGACGAAATGACAACGACAACCACGATTTCAAAATTAATCAGTTTGCTGGTACTTGTCATGATTACCTTCTATGTCCCATGCCAGAAAAAACTCTTCAATTCTGAGTTTGGTTTTAATGTTAGTTTCACAATTTTGGTTTCGACAGTTAAGCTTATAATATCACATTAGAACTTAGTTGTAATAACAATTACCTTTTATACTACAACGTATCCATGCAAGTACGACACAATTATTCTGACTCCCGATGGTAATTTTCAAATCTTCCTGGTGATTAAACAAAACAGTAGAAAAGTGACTATGGCATTAATCTCGTCAAACGAAATATTATTGCCTGTAACACAATCAAAAACATTCAATTGTGCATGTCATATAGACGAAATTATTTGAATAGATGGTAAAGATCTATCCTGACGGTGAGTCAAGTGCTGGTAACCTCTGACCCCGACATATAATGATAATATAGAGGTTATGTTGATGCATGGCAAGATTGTCAATGCCTAATATATGAAATTGATTTTTGGATAGGTGGTAAAGATCTATCCCGACGGTGGGTCAAGTGCTTGTAACCTCTGACCCCGACATAGAATGATAAACTTTGTAAAGGAAGTTATGTTAATGTATGAATAAAACGATTAAATTATTGCCTTAGTTACTTTACAGCAGTTAAAAAAAGTTTTGGATAGGTGGTAAAGATCTATCCCGACGGTGGGTCAAGTGCTTGTAACCTCTGACCCCGACATAGAATGATAAACTTTGTAAAGGAAGTTATGTTAATGTATGAATAAAACGATTAAATTATTGCCTTAGTTACTTTACAGGAGTTAAAAAAATCGAAGTTTTGGATAGATGGTAAAGTCTAAAGATCTATCCCGACGGTGGGCCAAGTGCTGGTAACCTCTGTCCCCAAAAACTTTATACTGACAAAAATTCTTACTACTGATTTAGAAACCACTGATTTTTTTCCCATTTGCTGAGAGTCAAGAATTTTATACGAAAACGGAAATTGAAACGATTTGAAAAAGATGAGGACCGAAGAGAATCGAAGATTTTACATCCTGTCGAAGGCTTATTACGTTTGACCCAAATTAACATACAGTGCAGAACCAAACATAGAACAAAATGGAATCGGTTACATTATTGCATTCTCGCAAGCCGGAGTACAATTTGTCCTGCTAAATTGTGCATGAATGGGGTTGATCTTGCACAGAGATGACTCAGAGCTGGTAACTCTTATCTCCTTCAGAAGACGAGTAGAAGAAATATTTAGAAGATACAATTCCTTCAGTATTTGTAAACAAAATAAAGTTAGCAAAGAAGCAATGGATAGATGGTAAAGATCTATTCCAACGGTGGGTCAAGTGCTGGTAACCTCTGACCCCATAATATTTTATGTCATTCATTCATTGATTTATCATCGCTTCAGTACTACTGACTCAGAAGTTCCAAATGCGAACGAAACTGGATAGATGGTAAAGATCTTTTCCAACGGTGAGTCAAGTGCTGGTAACCTCTGACCCCATAATATTTTATTGCATTTATTCATTGAATTATCATCGCTTCAGTACTAGTGACTCAGAAGTTCCAAATGCGAACGAAACTGGATAGATGGTAAAGATCTATTCCAACGGTGGGCCAAGTGATGGTAACCTCTGACCCCATAATATGTTATTGCATTTATTCATTTAGTTATCATCGCTTCAGTACTAGTGAATTCAGAAGTTCGAAATGTGATCGAAACTGGATAGATGGTAAAGATCTATTCCAACGGTGGGTCAAGTGATGGTAACCTCTGACCCCATAATATTGAATTATCATCGCTTCAGTACTAGTGAATTCAGAAGTTCGAAATGCGATGGAAGCTGGATAGATGGTAAAGATCTATTCCAACGGTGGGTCAAGTGATGGTAACCTCCGACCCCATAATATGTTATATCATTTATTCATTTAGTTATCATCGCTTCAGTACTAGTGAATTCAGAAGTTCGAAATGTGATCGAAACTGGATAGATGGTAAAGATCTATTCCAACGGTGGGTCAAGTGATGGTAACCTCCGACCCCATAATATGTTATATCATTTATTCATTTAGTTATCATCGCTTTAGTACTAGTGTCTTCAGAAGTTCCAAATGTGATCGAAACTTGATAGATGGTAAAGATCTATTCCAACGGTGGGTCAAGTGATGGTAACCTCTGACTCCATAATATTTTATTGCATTTATTCATTGTATTATCATCGCTTTAGTACTAGTGACTTCAGAAGTTCCAAATGTGATCGAAACTTGATAGATAGTAAAGATCTATTCCAACGGTGGCTCAATTGCTGGCAACCTCTGACCCCATAATATTTTATTGCATTTATTCATTTAGTTATCATCGCTTCAGTACTAGTGACTCAGAAGTTCGAAATGCGATGGAAGCTGGATAGATGGTAAAGATCTATTCCAACGGTGGGTCAAGTGCTGGTAACCTCTGACCGCATAATATTGATTTATCATCGCTTTAGTACTAGTGACGTCAGAAGTTCCAAATGCGATCGAAACTGGATAGATGGTAAAGATCTATTCCAACGGTGGGCCAAGTGCTGGTAACCTCTGACCCCATAATATTGATTTATCATCGCTTCAGTACTAGTGACTTGAGAAGTTCCAAATGCGATCGAAGCTAGATAGATGGTAAAGATCTATTCCAACGGTGGGTCAAGTGCTCGTAACCTCTGACCCCGTAATATTTTATTGCATTTATTCATTGTATTATCATCGCTTCAGTACTAGTTACTTCAGAAGTTCCAAATGAGAACGAAGCTGGATAGATGGTAAAGATCTATTCCAACGGTGGGTCAAGTGCTCGTAACCTCTGACCCCATAATATTTTATTGCATTTATTCATTTAGTTATCATCGCTTTAGTACTAGTGACTTCAGAAGTTCCAAATGCGATCGAAACTGGATAGATGGTAAAGATCTATTCCAACGGTGGGTCAAGTGCTGGTAACCTCTGACCCCATAATATTGATTTATCATCGCTTCAGTACAAGTGACTTCAGAAGTTCCAAATGCGATCGAAACTGGATAGATGGTAAAGATCTATTCCAACGATGGGTCAAGTGCTGGTAACCTCTGACCCCATAATATTTCATTTCATTTATTCATTAATTTATCATGGCTTCAGTACTAGTGACTTCAGAAGTTCCAAATGAGAACGAAGCTGGATAGATGGTAAAGATCTATTCCAACGGTGGGTCAAGTGCTGGTAACCTCTGACTCCATAATATTTTATTGCATTTATTCATTGATTTATCATCGCTTTAGTACTAGTGACTTCAGAAGTTCCAAATGCGATCGAAACTGGATAGATGGTAAAGATCTATTCCAACTGTGGGTCAAGTGCTCGTAACCTCTGACCCCATAATATTTTATTGCATTTATTCATTGATTTATCATCGCTTTAGTACTAGTGACTTCAGAAGTTCCAAATGCGATCGAAACTGGATAGATGGTAAAGATCTATTCCAACTGTGGGCCAAGTGCTGGTAACCTCTGACCCCATAATATTGATTTATCATCGCTTTAGTACAAGTGACTTCAGAAGTTCCAAATGCGATCGAAACTGGATAGATAGTAAAGATCTATTCCAACGGTGGGCCAAGTGCTGGTAACCTCTGACCCCAGAATATTTTATTTCATTTAATAATTGATTTGTCATCGCTTCAGTGACTCGAGAAGTTCGGATGTGATCGACACTGGATAGATGGTAAAGATCTATCCCAGCATCCCGACGGTGGGTCAAGGTGCTGGTAACCTCTGACCCCATGATTATATCCATAAACAGGACCGTGTCTAATTATAAAAGAAGATTTTAGGGCTATAGCTGGATCATGTCAGTCAAGTAGCGGTATTCTTTGACCGAAGATCTAAAACTTTAAAAGATGCAAATTTATTTCAACGGAGAAACACACAGTACAGTGTATTTAAAACATAAACCGATTCTATACAGAAGTATGTTTCCTTAATTATGATAACAGGTGAGTAAACACCTCATTGCTGGTTGGAGCATTGGTAAAATCCTACCTCCCTGCCTTCAATTCAACTGTTTGGCATTGAATGTTTGGCTCGAAGGAAGGGTTGGGTAGCCGGCTCACAGCATAATACCTTTATCAAAGGCAGATACCGAGTGTAATTTGAATTATACATGCAGTTACTACAAAGATAGTTCTTTTCGAAACAGTTACACCCTTCATTTTGGAAATGTTAGTACTGTATATTAAAAGTTCATTTATTTCGATAAATACAAGTATGTCGTGACGTCACATTTTTGTATGCGAGAAAATATTTTATTTAGAATTAAAGTGGTCCATGCAATAGCTTGGGATTTATTTACTGTGGTTTGCACAGAATACTGTCTGTGCGCATTATACATTATCACTTGTCCTTGGATTTGGCTACACAGTCAACACACCGTAGGTACGTGTACACTATAGCTGACTGTCTCACCGAGACACTTGTGTTGAATTTATTGCGAGATGTAACTTTGGTGCATGATTCATACACATAATTCAAGAGGGGTCACAGTTCAAATTTTGTTGAGATCTTTCTTAAATGTGAAGAGTAGGCTCAATGAAAAGTTTTGATGAATGCATATTATGTTAAGATGCAATATACAACTGGATAATGTATTCTTTAAAGATACGAAACTCATCGATGAGGTGACTGATTTCAATAAAAAACCCGAAAGTGTTAGCAGTTATTAGTGGAAAACTGCATAATTATATACAGATATTCTCATTTTAGGGTTGTTTTATACTCCACCGATAGGCATGAATAGACTTAATCTAAAATGGGTAGTCTGATGATTTTTTACTTGCTGTCTTCTTGGTTAATGCCCTTCTCACTGTTATTTCGATGTATTTGTGGTTGTAAATGTTCGCATAACAGTAATAATGGTTTACCTAAATCCAGATTATATATAAAAAGAACTATCATCATATTTGTTTAAGTTGTTTAAATTTTTTTTTGGAATTGTCTAAAATTGATTTACAAGAAAAATAAATGCCCTCGATAAGTATGAAAATTCATTACAAAGGAAGACAGATCGTTTGGCGAAGCATGCATATCTATGTACATCACCGAAAAGATGATGAAAGTGTGCCACTATTGATATCGCCCTCGCGAGTTAAACTATAGAATTCTTTCGTTGCCTATCACTACGACATACTGAATATTGTTTGGTTTATTTGGCACTAAGTTGTGAAATAGTCGTTCTCGATGTACAAGCCTCCCTTTTTCTTCCATCAAATAGATTTTTTTCCTTAATATATATATATATATATATATATATATATATATATATATATATATATATATATATATATATATATATATATATATATATATATATATTGCAATGTACGATTTCAGTCACTGGAATTTTGAAATGTGCTTGGCTATATATGGTCCAAGCATACAACTATGTCGCTTTCCCTGTTCCAATCAAATTCCAAGTAGATATACTACCGCAATAGACGTCCGTCTATGTTTTAGTAATATGTCATTATGTATGATGTGTGATCTATTTCAATCGTAAAGAGACGTCGATACCGGCTAATGAATATCAGATCAAACATGGGAAAAGTTACATAAGTATGAAAATGGATAGTATATAATGTTTTACATGATGATTTTAGTCTTTATTTTTTGTAATCCCTTCGTGATGTGTTTTTTTTTCGTGCCGTCAAAATTAACTATAATGTTAGAAAAGTAGCATTCTGCTTTTTTTGTTGAGGAGTAAACTAACAATCCTTCTATCAGCAATATTCGATTTTTTTCAAGAATCTAATATCCAAACGGGTGTATTATAACCGTTACGATAATCTCTGTCGTCCCAATCAGCGAAATCAAATTCTTTAACAAGCCTGGGGGCGTTCTTCAAAATTACAAAACAGGGAATCATCACCATGACGACGGTTAAAGTTAAACAAAAACATCCGGATCTAAACATAACATTTGTCATGGAATACACAAGCGACAAAAGACCGTTGCTAGGATATATAAGCACAAATATTTGCGACAATTTTACTATTTTCATTTTTTATATAATGATAGGATGATGAACAATATCTGTATACGTAGAGTCCCAGGGCTGTTGTCATTATAGGTAATTGACTCCACAGAAAGGGGCACTAGTTCTTACCATGTTATCTAAATCGTACGTACTGACAAAAGAACGCATAGATTCTGAAAATGATATGGACTATCGCTTTCAACGCTTCCTCTACAACATCCCAGCCAGTTGCTATGGCGACAAGGAAATCAATAAGCGAGTAAATTAACGTACATTAAACTCTTCATTTCCGTTTGACGAATTGTTCATTCCCCAAAGGACACACCCCAATTAAATCAAACCAAATTCATTTCACAGACGATTCAGCTATTATATTTGGAACTAATAGTCTATCAACTTATTGCGTCCGCGACATAGTTAATTATACATTAGTCTTTCAAATACTACATTTTAGGGGAACAAAGAATCTGGGAAGCTTTGCTGTCAAACATCATCATGATGATTTTCCTTATCTCAAACTTTTTGGTCACGCTATCCCAAACAACATCGACATTTGTTTGTGATAACGCTTCATTTTAATATGCTAATGTGTTGTTACCTCGTGACTTGGTGGTAGGTAATAAATTCTCGTCCACTTGGACGATTGTCGTAATCGTACCGGCGATGAAGGTTTCCGTTGTTAAACTATAATATTTCCTGTGATTTCTACGTGTTATAATATTATACTGTCATCGCCATGAAATGTCTCGCCGTTTCTGTCATAAAGGCGATTCTCACGCGAGTTTTGTTCGCGTCTCATGGTTTCATAGCGACGTGGAGGGTTGTGGACGTTAAAGAAGATAATACTTACTGGCTGTTGATGGTGCCATCTCTTCTACTAGCGGTTGAGTTTGTTATCACAACGCTGAAAACCAAAGGAGGGGAATGGAAATGGTACGTTTTAAAATTGTTGTACTCTAGCACCCATCCCATCATCATTTAGTCGCATCCAACAACGAACAAACAAATCCCCCCCCAAAAAAAACCCCCAAAAACCAAAAAGACAACAGCTTCCACGTCCTAGGCTTGCTTATGGTAGAATGACAATTGGCTATGTACAGACCCAGCAATATTTACCTTGACTTATGTAGTGTATGAGTACTGATTTTGACTTTGACTTTGAAATATAAATTTCTGTTTTGATTTGGAATAAGAGTATTTGTTGATTATGATAGTGTCGACGGACAACAACACATTACATGTAATACAAACATAAAAGCATTCTTAAATATGCCAATGTTGTGACTACAATTCATCAGTACATGTACACGTACACATGTATAAACTTGTTTTGTTAGATTGACTCTAGCCTGAGAATGGGCTTTTCAATTACTTTTGGCACAAAGCCTCTCCTCGGGTGAAAACATTTGATCAGAAGAAAAAAAATCCCGGGTCATAATAATGGCAATCTCGCGCAATTCAACAGACATTTTGGCGTGCATTCTACAAGTCTGGATATTTCATATTTAGTAACGCAGAATAATCTCACGAACCTCGCAAATCTTTTTTGCAAAGAAAGCAAATCTAACACAGTGTGATAGAACGGCTTTTAATCACCCGTTCCTGTTAACACTTCGTCCCACCATATATCAAACGCATTATAGATATCCAATAATTTGAAAGACATGACTTTCAATAGATAGTTAGCTCCCGTATTGAATTGTTTATTGTTATTACACAGCGTTCATTAAATAATCCCCCATTATTCATCAAACCCCTACCGTTTGATAAATTTTAATGGCACACAACATATAGCGTTATAGTTTAAGGCATTTCAAATTATTGTACCATACAAAAGTAACCATCGATATTTATAAAATATTACGCCTTATTGAAACACTCGTTGAAATTTACGCATAAACGAAGCCAACACGACAAGAACTCATATTTCGTTTTCATCCCGGCGGTCAATATGTTAGAACAAAGCAAAGCGGGTTTTGCATTTACTTGTCCTTGTTCATATTTGCGACATATGGATACATGATAAACGGTATCCAGGTGTTTTATTTTCATGCAGTACTATGTAAGTTTGCAAGAATAACAATTGTTGACTGGTTCACATTGTAATTCATACATTTTCTATTAAAATAACTCAATACACACACACCAATATGGATGTGTGTCGACGTAGATGAACGTGTACTTAGCGGTGAAAGAACAAATTGAATAACGTGGGTCAAATATGTAGACTATATTAGGTGTTTTCGTGTTATCCGAAGTCGTAAGATAGTACAGAAAATATTTATCAGGTTTCCATTTAATAAACACTACGAAAAAAAAAATCCCCCGAGATTCAAATGGGACTCAATTGGGTGAAAAGTGGTCCACCAATACACAACTGATACAAAGCCGATTTGACTTTTAGCTTCTAATGCCCGCGTAATGCCCTCCAAACATTACAAGAACGTCGTGTGTGTTTTGAATACAAGAACGGCTATCAATTACCAGTGTGTGTCTGAAAGTGAAGTCGTGGTAGAGAAAGCCATCGGTGACTTTAGTGCGTACGTGAAAGATCGTGGAACGACATGTACAGTTGTCTGAGATTTTATGATAAAATGACAATGCGCTACAGTACTAGTCCCAGCAGTATTTACCTTGACTTGACATATCATTCATAATGAAAAAGCACGAAGAATTACAGTTTATGTCAACGCTCACGTTGAGTATAGACCCGTACAGACTCCGTGGAGGGTCTATGCTTTGAGTGATATCAGAAGCATATTAATATCAGATCCATACATGATTTATTGAGATCTGATTTACTGAATATGTACATTTGCAGTCTCAGGACAGACCATTGAATAGAAGGACACGTAACGTAATCACATGTACAGCTCGTTTCGTGTTAGTGTATACCGCCTTTGTTTGATACAACTATAGTACGCAGAAACCAATAAGAAACTGCACATATACGTATTAGCCCAAGCATAATTTAGACTCCGCTTATTATAGGAATCACACACTCAGATTTGTTACAATAATATTAAAATTTTATTAACAACAACATCTAAAACTTTAGACATGGTAGTCGAACGTCAAATATGTTTGCAAAACACAGTCAACACGAAAAAAAATGGCGCCTGAACCTCAGCGCAGTCTCTTCAAGTATTGGCCAATGAGGCATTGAACGGAACATGCTAACAACTGAAAGTGTTTATTGTCTTATTAGCAATCAGTGTTTGTGTCCTTCATTGTACCGTTCTGGAGAAGCAGGTAACGGCGGGGGTGGAGGCTGTTTCCGGGTGGACTTGTAGGTAACGGGGACGGTCTGTATTGCCACTTTTGGTTTGTGAATGAGTAGCAGGTGTCTGCTACCACTGGGCAATATTTGTATACCACGGGTACTGGTATGGATAGTACGGATACACCGGGCTGCTAGTAAATAAATTGGTGTTGCCGAGTATTTTTTCCAAAGGTAGAGTTGTGGCCGTGGTGTTCACTGCAATATAGCGACGTCATCGTTTGCTGGTTGTGAGGTCACACATGGTTCGTCGGTAGTACTTGGTTTTTTATTTGATAACGAGTAGAGTTGTTTTCGATCAGGATATGAACAGGACTTTTCTTGTGCTTGCCCACAACAGATGCTGCAGTTAAGTTACTAGTTTCTGTATTGATGATCGATTGAAAAGTTTTCAATGCGATATTAATCTTGGGCGGTACTTTATTACGATACTGCTTTTTCAAAACCGCTAAATCAGCAAGGACCAATAAAAAGTCTTTGTTTATGTCGTTCTAAAGAATCCAATAAATATTAATCTGGGTTGGATCGAATTAAATACGAATCAACTTTATTTTTCCTCCTTACCAAAATTAATTGTATGCATTTTAGTGTTCGTACATATATGCTATTACTATCGTGATTTCCCCCTAGACTGAACATAACGGGAAGTAAAATCATTTTATATTTAATTCTATTTGCACCAGTACAACCATGAATGCGCTAGTAGTCGCCATTCTCGATATGCTGACAAAAATTGAGTTTTCAGATTTCACTTTTCAAATGTATTTCGTGTTCATAAATTTAAAGCGTAGAATTACATGAGTGTGATTTGATTTATAAAAGCTATAGAATGATCGATGTGTATGAAACCATGTGCAATGCAGATGACAAGTTGTATACATTCTATTATTTATTTATTTATTTATTTATTTATTTATTTATTTATTTATTTATTTATTTATTTATCCTCATTAAATTCTAGTTGTGCACCTCGATTTTTACCGCTGATCCAATGTTGACGTGAACGCGGTTCAAACAACAAGAAAAGACGTTGTTGCTATCTTGGGTGACTGTGTTACTAAATCGAAATCCGTTGTATATTAGTGTACACCGTACGATGGCCCACAGGTGACATTTTTTGAAAAAAATAATTATTTCTCCCACAAATGTATTGTTCCTATGTCAGCTGTGGCCCAACGTAACACCACCTCTGTTTGATACAACTAGTATGCAGAAACCAATAAGAAACTGCACATATCTCGCTTTAAGATAGCAGAATTGAATGAATATAGGTTGCTCTTTTTGCTACATTTTGGTTAAAAGACATAAACTAAAGTGCCACCATGCAGACATCAAATGCAGATACCAAAACATTGACGCCTGCGTGTCTGATTCTAGTTGCAGCATGTTTGATGAGGTCCGAGCGTTGCGCATTTCTTCTGCGCTGGAAGCACTTTGGTAGGAACGAAATATAAAACTAGCCTTCTGTCAATTGTTTTGGTTCAATGAAAGACATTTTTCTACAATGGTTTATAAGCTTCGTTGTCATCACATATAGGAGAATTAATGAATATATTATGATGCGATAGTAGGTACATGTATATTTCCGTATAATGTGCGTTTTATTTCGTTTTACAGAGTCTGCCACATATTATAAACCCCATGTACAGAAACCTAGGCATGTTCCATTTCACACTAAAATCAAAAGTTTTTAGACACTTTAAGTTAAACTTTACTGCCATAACAGTTCTTTGGGGTAAAAAAATAATCAGATTAAATGTATGCAAAGAAATGAACATGCAATCAATAATACATGTCACGATTTATAGACAAAACCAAATCCCAACATCACTCGTTATTGAATAACAGGAAACAGATTGTATCTTTTTTTGACGATATTATTTAAGTATACAAAAATGTATCAGTGTGGGGAAACAAAATGAAAGATATTGAAAAAAAATATGCATGGATCTCAGAATATATTTATGAAATTTTAGATTTTGATGATTTTACTCATTTTTTGTTGTTGCGATTTCTACAACTTTTTAGGAAATATGGTGACCATTTTTTTCGTTTCTGCTTGGAATCTATGATTAACATAAAACTGGCGGCCTCCTTTTAAATGGTCACTTTCATTTTAGAGGAAATGTAGCAAGAAATTGCCATCTTAAAGTGTAAAATGTACAGTTCTCCTTGTTGGTTTCTTCTTGGTTGTATCATCAGTCAATAAAACGAGCAGTAGATGTAATTAATGAGACCTGCTGACCGTGTACATGAGGAAATGAGGTTTGATAGGTATTGTTGACTTTACAAATACGGCAGTCAAGCCTTCAGACATTTCAAAGCTTAGTGTAAGCACATGGGGAAATTATTTTGTGAAAATAGAAAATTGACGAAAACATACTAATAAAAATGACATTGTAACCAAAGTTGTTTCTTTTACATATAGCTTATACACTATGTTACTTGATAACATGAGTAACATGAGTAATTGAACGTGTGATTTACCTTCATGAAGCAATCAACTACTTGAATACAACACATAATAATACATTTACTTAAAAATTAGGTTTCTGGTAAATTATTTACCTTCCACTAAAACTTGACAGTTTCTGTATATTTATCGTACAATTCATCTTACATATAATGAAGTAATAGTGATTTTGGACTCGTGTATATCCCTATCTATCTGTCAGTCTCTTTTTAATGTCCCCCTTTCCGTCTCACCCCTTGCCTATCACTCTGTCTGTCTGTCTGTCTGTCTGTCTGTCTGTCTGTTTGTCTCTATCTGTCTGTATCTCTGTCTCTGCCTTACTCTGTGTCTGTCTGTATGTACGTATGTATGTATGTATGTATGTATGTATGTATGTATGTATGTATGTATGTATGTATGTATGTCTGTCTGTCTGTCTGTCTGTCTGTCTGTCTGTATGTCTGTATGTCTGTCTAATGTCTCCCCTTCCGTCTCTCCCCCTGCCTATCACTCTGTCTGTCTGCCTATCTGTCAGTCTTTCCACTCTTTGGCTGGCTGGCTGTCTGTCTGTATGTATGTATGTATGTATGTCTGTCTGTCTGTCTGTCTGTCTCACCCGCTCTCATATTCGCGTTTGTCTAGAGAGTGATTGGATATGACATTAAGAGTTTATAATGGAATCTAAATTGTTTCTGGCATCCGTCGCCATAGCAACAGCAACAGCAATGAAGAAAATCGAATCAATTATTTGTCAAAATGTATTACAGCCTGTAAACCACTTGTCAATGGGTAGTATGACTTTTTAATCTGAATTGCCTTTGGTGGCATATAATGTTTCTATTCCCAGAAGGCATATGACATTCACTTTATTAATTATTTCTATCGACTATATATATAATGAGTTAAATGGCACCGAACACTATAACCGTTCGTTCTCTCAATATTGAATTTTGAATAACCAACTGTTTTAATCGGAAATGAAATCTACCAGTGGTCATATCATATATAATACCCAGGCAGGCTGAAAATCAATTGCATTATGATTATAGATCTTAGTGTCGTTAGTATATAAGACTAGATAGATGTTAACAGCATTTACCTGAACGAAGACCCTCGCATTTAAAATAATATATATATGTCTTAAGTACAAATATCATATTATTAGTTTATGATACATACGATGACAATGTTTTAACTTTTATAGTGTTTCTATATTTATGACTGATGATGATGATGATGATGATGATGATGATGAAGATGATGATACATGATCATGTCAACGATGACGAGAACGAGGACGACGACGACATTCTGTTTTGAATTGGTACAAAAATTCAACCAAGGAAGATAATAGAAGCAATTGAGAACGCCATTGAATTTACGATGTGGTGTGGGGTGGGGGTGAGGGTTGGAGCTTTAGATCTATTTATTTAAGAGCAAAGATAATGCATGTTAAATGTCGTGACGTGGAAACAAGAGAAGCGAGATCCCTAAAACAATATCCACATCTAATGATCAATATCCAATAATGATTGGTACACATATTTTTTTTTTGTAATTGTACTTTTGGACACCGCTAGTCATGACATCAAATCTGCACTTTCGCAAGTCAAAGCAATCCAAATCCAGAGGGTATGTACGTGTTTTTTTGTTTACGTCCATACGCTAGTGAAGAGATATCGATTTACATGGGAACTAAAAGACAGTCACCGTTTTAAAGAATTCTCTTGGGTTTGCCCATAAACCCTCCACCAAATGGTTTGCCTCATAGTATTTGAAGGAAAACGTTAGTCTACGTGTAACAGATACACATCAGTGTCCAACTTCGGAAATGTGCTTTTTAAACTGGAGACAACAATAGTACATACACGTACGCTCTAGAGTAATTTGATATTTGAAGCAACCAGACTGTTTGTTTGTTTTTCTCGTATACCTTGACGGTTGGTAACTATGGTAACTAAACATGACTCACTAACATGGCATACACTCGTCACACAAAGACGTCGTAAAGTTATTATTAACTAAACAATAGCTAAGTTGAAAAAAATCGCCATAAGGCAAGCCTATTAACTTTGCTGAGTAGCGTATTGAATTCATGAATTGAGAAACAAATTATATACAGAAATTGAATTAGTAATTGACCCGCCCATTATTCACTCACTCACTCACTCACTCACTCACTCACTCACTCACTCACTCACTCACTCACTCACTCACTCACTCACTCACTCACTCACTCACGCGCTCACTCACTCACTCACCCATTCACTCACTCACTCACTCACTCACTCACTCACTCACTCACTCACTCACTCACTCACTCACTCACTCACTCACTCACGCACGCACACACGCGCGCGCTCACTCACTCACTCACTCACTCACTCACTCACTCACTCACTCACTCACTCACTCACTCACTCACTCACTCTTACTCTTGACTCACTCTTGACTCATACTCACTGAATCACTGGATAGTACCTAACTAGGATAACAGACAGCCAATCTCAAAGCCTGAGGTATAAACAAAGAAACAAATTCTTCGAAATATCGTCAGGTTAATCGATCGTTTTAAAAGCAGTGCTGGTGGTATATATATATATATATATCGGTGAGTATCAATCTGCTAAGACAGTGCGCTATACCACAGTGGCAGAGCGCAATAGTTATATATATCACAAAAATGTTATCACAGACTCGGGCTGAATGAAATATATCAGTGCCTGTCACGGTAATAATGATACACGAAGTCATTATTTTCACGAACGTTTTAATGGTTATCATTCTTCAGTAAATATATTAACCCGTGTTGTATTCAATGTACTTTCTGCGACAACTGTATACTAGATGAAAGAGATAATGGCGATACTGATATGTTGTGATAAACCTTTGGTATTTTTTAGACGTAATAGGTTTAGGAAATACTGTATATGTCAACCATTTAATGTTTATTTCAATAACAGGGTGATCGTTTTCTTCCGTTTTTGTGTATTGTGTTTGCAAAAGAAATTAATTGAAATGTCTCATTAAAACCTGTAATGTTTGTAAACTTTTTAGGTGTATATTCATAGTGGAATGTAATTTAATGTTATATTTATCTTAGTAATTAAAGCATGTTATTGAAGATATGTCTATACGAATTATATTACCTTTAAAGTCATTTCGACATTCTTCATTTATTGTTCAATTATTTGTTTATTAGAGAACATATCATTATTGTGGTCGACAATATCAGATCTCAATTTCAATCTCCAGTTTCTTGATAACCAGTACTACCAGAATCACAGTCTGAGAGTGGGTGAACACTAAAGATTGTAAACTGTCATGGTAATTTATTCAGTACATTAGGCCACCGGCCCCCTGGCACAATATGAATATAAATGAAAAAAAAATAAATGTACAGAAAAGAATGTTATAAGCGAAATAAACATCACAGAAGCTGAATTAAATGTTTCTTAATTTACAACTATATGCAACAAATTTGGTTAGATTTTGGATTGTGTTTTTGATTGTCGAAAGTACATGACATTAAAACTGAAAAAATTAAAGGTGAAAGGTAACGATAATAAAATGGCACAATAAATTTGCATCTAATATCTTTAAATACAGGACAAACTGGACAGAAATGAAATTCATCGACATGATTAAGATCGCAATGTTGACATATACGTTCGTTTCTTGGCAACTTGAAATTTCGTCCACTCTCAATACGGAGAGTAATTGTGGTCAACGATTGTAAACAGTGACTTGCGTGTACAAAGTTCTAATATAACCTATGGTTGCTTGTTATTTTCGAGAATCACATACACAGTTCCAAAAAGTCACACTGTGCAAAGAAATGACTGCACTGTCACAATCAGAATTTAGTTTCTGATTGTGTTTACTTTCGTTTCTTTGGTGCTACGATTCAGCATTTCGAAGTGACATTCTTGCTTTTTATATTGCTCACACTCGACAGTCAAGATTATAATTGTTTGTTATCCATTTCCACGATGTTGTTATTTTTATCCATTATATTTACATGGTTTATCCATTATACTTTCAAGTTTCTTAATCGATGCGTCTTCGCTTTAATATATAAATCAGCCTACGTAGAAACATTCTCTTAATTCTTTGGTTGAATTTAAAAATAAAATTGATCATGTCACGATCTGTCAAAAATGAAAGGCTTTCACAAATATTAATTTGATAACATTAATCGCGATAGTTATGTAATGTTCCAAATATCAATTTGATAACATTAAGAACGTCTGAATAACATGTCAATGAAAAAAGGTGTTCCGTTTACGGTCACATTACTATCACAAAAAGTTATTTATTTAAACTAAAACACTTCAATCACAAAAATCACACACTTAATAGTTGCTTAATCAATATTTGAACTCGAAGGATGAAGTAGTTGGTTTAACATTCTAAGTGGATTTTCATGCCTGCTTAATTCATAGAAAGATCTTCAGTAAATGTTCACAAACCGTCTTTACTGAAAAAGACCATTCCGAGTTTAAAATAGAAATAAGAACTTTGTGGGGTGATCTGATCTCTATACTACACGTTTAATTTGTCTATCAACCAAATTAAATTGCAACGCCGTGATTGATAGCTTTAGATATTTTACCTTTTTTTAATAAGTTGATTATTAGAAAAAATGAATATCTGCATTACTGCCAGTACCAGTCTCCGCCTCAGCCCCCCTCCCCCGAACCAAGTATCAACAAACGTCCATTCTATGATTATCAAAAGCTGATTTCTTTTCAAAATAAACTTCTAATAATAAGAAACAAAATATCTTTAAGAGTAATACAAGACAAGTCATGATAACAAACACCAAGATGTAAATATAAAACAATTGCAGAATAAGGAATCGATAAAAAATGATAGAAACAAAAAATGGTTCATTTAAAATATGCCTTGGGCGAAAATACTGATTGACTCGCTATACAAGATTTTTCTATGCAGCTCTTGCTACATATTGGTTTAATCAAATTCATTTCTTCATTCTATTTATCCATAAAAATCCACAAAAGCATCATAAGAGAGGTTTGTAATAATTTTAGAAGTAATTGTAGGCAAATTGATTAAACCTAGAAGAAATTCATTAGATGTGTTAGTGAAAAGATTACCTTCCCATGTGTCCTTGTTGAAACTTATTATAAATCAGTGACGTAGATAATAAAGTTTGAAACTTCCTTTATATATATCAGTATATGTAAAATGGACCAACCACTCACATATGATAAGAAACGTCGTGTGTTTTATATGTGCCTTATGTTCGTCAGGTTTTTTGATAGTTAATGCCACAACATGGATAATATAAAAGTAATCGGCGCATATGTATATGTCTGTCAAATCTAGAAAATGCTGATGCAGAAATTATTTTCAAAATTAATTAATCATGCTGCTAAGGAACAGACTAGACTGGCATATTCGTAATTGCTTGTCAGAAAAAGTCTGACGGACAGTGGTTAGTTACATATTACACTATCTCACTAAGAATAGCTGCTTCGTTATTACAGTAAATTAGACCTTATTAAGTTGTTACAATTTCCGTATTTGCTATATGATGAATAATGAGTGGCTACACAGAAGATTAGACAAACTATAGACAAAGAGCATTTATCCCACAAAAAATTTCGGACTGTCTCCACTCAAAATCATTCTGTCCGATGCATCTTAATCACATATCTAAGTGGCAGAAAGTTGCATCTACAGGACTGATTTCCATCAGGTAAAAAGATATGTGATTTTTTGAACGTAGACTTGTTATTTTTAGAATTCACAGCGTCTAGCTGGACGTTATCACATGCACAAATTATCGGTTTTGTAAAGTAAATTCTTGGTTTATATATCCGGACCCCAATAACATATAGTAATTGTTCATAATAATGTTTGTATATTGAATGTTGAGTAGTTGAGTTTCATATTTTGCAACTTAAATAGAAAAAGAAGAAAAATAAAAATCATTCAACTAAACAAAATCCATTTTAATTCTTCGATATTACAATACCATTGACATAAGCTCAAAATAAGAAAAGACTTTAAAGAATTTTCTTGCCAAATTCAGACATTTACTCACGTAAATTTTGCAACATGCCAAGATAGTGACTCAAAATAGATCGGAGGATGTTAGACGCACTGTTACCTAAATGAAACAAATTTTCATAGGCTTAGTGTAGTAGTCTGCTTGTTACAAAATACCTCACCACTTTGCTGCAAAAATGCTTCATTAGTTATTTTTAATAAAGTTGAACTGTTTGTACACATAAATTAAAATAATTAAAAGCATACTCATGTTGTTGGTAACTTTAATCTATATTTGAAAACTTGAACATTCACCTTGACCTCCATCTTCAAGGTCAAATGGCCAACAAAAATATAAAAACAAAACAAGCCATAAACATATGACGAAGTAGTAAAAAGAAACTATATAAGGCCTTGCATTCTGTGGCAATCACTGTAGGCAACTAATACCCGTATGAATAAGCATTACAAACATATCCACAAGTTTCTACCATCCGATGATACATTTTGAATCAATGTGTACATGACGATTAATGTTGTAAATTCTGTCGTGTTATGAATGAAAACTAGTAATGAATCAACAATTGAATATATGACTGTTTCTGAACTATCTTTAGAGTATTAGTAAAGTCAGTTTACTTCTCGCTAATTAATTGCCTGTACTTACGTATTTGATACAAGCATATATATACAACCCATTTCAAGCTACCGTTCACTTGTTATATTTAATACAACCACGCTGAATCCAATAAGAAACTGCACAGTCTATAGTAAGATAGCAGGATCTCAATTCTTGCTAAATTTTTCCAATAATAAAATAAACCATTTAAACGTTCCACATCTAGATGCAGACAACGCTGACGCCAAGGTATGACATCTGCATTTGATGTTTGCACGTCATTTAGACAAAATGTTGCAAGAAACTTTATTCAACCTTTCTGTGACAGTCCTAAGTGTAAATTGAAATGGTTGTATATTCATCATATTTTACCGTATTATTGTGTATAAAGGTAAATTGATATAATATTTTTTGTGTTTGGGGGTTACTTTTCTTTGATTCAATACACTTCAAATTTGTGTAAATTAAAATCCTGCATATTTGGCCTCAAATTGTGAATTTTAGAGACTCAATTCAAATATCTGCATCAATGTTATCAAAGATGAGCTTTGATTATGATCCTGAACTTCACCTTCACGATCACACAGCCAACCTTGGTCTTACCATGGTTATTTATATTTTCACTGACAGAATACTGTTTATCTAATACGTCGACAATACTCAAACCCTTCTGAGAGGCATTTAGTTTGTATCTGGTTATCTTTGAGTTACTATATATATAATAGTAGACAATTACAAGACACAGCAAGCTTGCATTGTTGTCTTTGATCAGGTCAGAATTCTATAAAATGTCACAGGGTTCTCTTGACTTCGTCTTCTTATCATATCAGGCCGTCAGCCATTTACAAATTCAATGATACATTTTCTCATATATTCGTTTGCATATGGCGACTGATCAACTTATGTTAAATGTTTAACTATACATTTGTGGTGGATAGTTTCAATTCAATTGTAATGTGTTGTGTGATTTGGTGTTACGAATTGGTGTCTAATTTTAGAGTGGGATGCATTGCAAAGTGTACTACACTATTAAAGCGAGTGCTTATTACTGTAATGTGCATCGCACTGATTGGCCATCTCTATTTGACCACCTGTTATATTGCTTACATTGTG
Organism: Glandiceps talaboti; assembly: GCF_964340395.1. NCBI lineage: Eukaryota > Metazoa > Hemichordata > Enteropneusta > Spengelidae > Glandiceps > Glandiceps talaboti. The sequence goes on along the minus strand of NC_135550.1, from coordinate 12,970,123 downwards.
TAAATATATTAATTTTTCTTTTTTCCTTCATTCCTTCGTTCCAGGTTCAGTCCAAGTGTGTTTTTATATCTGTCTAACTTGGTGCCTGTTATTTGGATATTGGAAGAGGATCTTTTACAGTCACGTCTTGACTCACTTAAGGCAAATAATCTCCAAGATTGCGCCCTCCTAGAAAATCTGTATCAAAATGACACAAGTTCATTCACAATGAATGGAGTAAGTTAATTTTAATGCATAAGTCATCCTTATACACATATTAAAGTAACACAAGCTGAGTTTATTATAACACTTTTACTTAAATGAAAATATTTGCATAAAATCTCGATAAAACTATATTCAAGTATAATGTTAATTTCGATACACTCCTTCTATATATATCATCATTACAATTATCTTCTGGTATTATTAAAACAGTTGCCTCAGTAACTAGAATACTGCAAGTACTTTTTAAATACCCAGTATAAGTTAGATTCCTAAAGCGGATAAACTCAGCTTGTGCCCCTTTAACAGATTTGAGTTGGGTTATGTGCTATTATTTTGTTAATTATGTCTTTGTGATTTCTTAAGTGCGATTGTTGCATACTCTTTTGCATAATTACGTTGACACTTCAACGTTCTCGGGAAGTATACATATTCTTCATACCTGTCTGTGTTATGTAATTTGTTATGTAATTAAAGAGACTCAGTATGTTACGATATGAGCTTGGATTACTTTTGTTTTGTATGAAGATATCCATATGAGACTAAACTATGTTGAATTTCTCAAATACGTACTTGGTAGTGCCTGGTCCTGTTTCCCAGTTCCTGCCGAATTTGATGACATTTGAATGGAAGTAATCTGTTTCATTATATATCATTATTGTTTTCTATAAGTCAGTGCAATATGATAGCTAAAGACAAGACAAGCCTTAAGTAAAGACAGGAATTTGATATGGCATAGCCTAATTATAAAGTACATGTACAGAATTGTGAAAGAGCATTTGATCGATGCAAAGGTTTCAACAAAACTCTAAAAAAAATATCTCCATTTTTTACTTTATTTCCTATAGTTAAGCATTGATGTAGCTCTATCGGAGGAAGGCTGGGTGTTGGGACTGCAGCAAGTACTGATGTGCTCACTCATCCTTGGAAGATGGCTGCTGCCAAAGGGAGAATTAACACGTGACCAGCTGTCTCAGCTGCTATTGGTCTACATCGGTATGGCTGCTGACATTTTGGAATTTTCATCAGAGAGTATAGACGAGGATGCAGTGAAGTGTGATCGGGTGTTGGTGATGCTGATATTGCTTATATGGTCGTGGAGTCTGCTTCAGTTCACGTTAGTCTTAACTGCCACCAAGGCTAGAAAACCAAGAGTGGCTGGAACAGGTAGCACCGAGGATGTGACCATGGTCGAATCCCTGGAAGAAGAAGACGATGAGGGCGCCAGCAACGGTGATGAATGTTTATGTCTGGCGACTGAAGTTTGGGCGATCATTATTTCCATTCTAATGCAAGATGGACCTTACCTTACGATGAGACTTTACTTGTTGATTGACAGGAACGCCGTTAATCAGATGATGTTGTGGTTTACTACCAAAAACGCCATGGTCTTGAGTTTACAGATTTACCGCCTAGTTGTTCTGTATATGGAAAAAAGACCCCTCGGGCAGGCAAAGAAACGACAGAAAGAGATTGATGCGATTGACACAGTGTCCCAAATAACATTGAAACAACAAATACACAGTGGTGGCGATGCGAATTCAAAAGAAGCATGTTTACCAAACACGGCGCATGAAACACCCATGTCAACAACGTCGTCTACATCAAGTCACCATGGAAACAAAAACAACGCATTTCAACATGAGAAAATGTAATGACACATGGTTTTCAACGCTAATCTGAACTTTGGCATCTCAGATTGATAAATATTATATTGAATTGCTTTAAGTAGGACATGTCAACAGATAATATTTGTCAGTTACATGGTTGCATCTTTTGGCTTGAACAAACGCATTACTAAGCGGGATCACTATTTACATGGAAAAAACCCACTATGCTAAGCGGCTGAAGCATTTTCTCCTCCCAATCGCCACACAGGGGGCACTGCCTTGTATGTATATATCTCGTCTTACCAAAAACAGTCACTCCATATGTTTAAATGAAAGAAAGGTGTTTGCAACCTAGACACATAGCTGAATTGACCATTCGAATTACTTTATTGACGAAAGGACAAAAACTGTGATTAAGCGATGACTTTGTGCGAAGGTGATCCTCTTGATTTCTGTCTACTAGTATTTCCACGAATTTCTTGAACCGCATTGCCGGTTTGATTATTAATACGTACATTTTTGAAGCACGTTGATAAAAATTTACTCTTACTTTTAATTGTCCTAATATTTAGAAATACAAGCATTTCTTACAAGTGTCTGTATTCGTATTGAAAAGTATTTTTCTACACATGAATAGTCGTCACAATTGCTTTAATGCAAATCTTATTGTCAGAAAGTGCAGATATATTGCTATGTTTAGGGAGCCTTCAGTATTTACAGGGGAGGGCCGGAGGAAATCACACATGGCATGTTAAGTAAAACATGACCCTCACCTTTGTCCCATTTTGTAAAACATGACCCTCCCCATTACAATTGCATATACTGAAAGTTAATCACTATTCCCATTATATGTATACATACGAATTAAATGATTTTGACTCTGTATTAGAAAGCGATCACTGATTATTATTATGACAGTATGAAATTCATATTATATTATATTACAGAAATACTTTGTATTCATTGTCCTATTTAATGATATTTATTTATTTATTGTTTATGCAGAGTTTAATTTTGCAACGAAGAGGGAGAATGCCAATGTGCAGTACAGATTCGAAAGACTATACATGAATTTCTTCAATATTAGAGTGATAAACTTGGCACCGGTTACTATAACTGTTAATAATAATATATATATATATATATATATATATATATATATATATATATATATATATATATATATATATATATATATATATATATATATTAACAACAACATTCACGGACAGTGTGAATGATAAGGTGAGATGGTACACTCAATAAAATGCATCATTTTATTAAACAATTTTCTTACAATATATGTATTTGTACTTTGGCATGTAAAGTACTCGTAAAGATAAATGTTGAGTGCCCATCTCACTTTTACATATCAAAACACACAAACAAACTGACAATCATTGAATCTTCAATTTGGTCACAAAACTACGGATTGTAAAATGTGACCCTCCGAAAACATTATAATGCAAAATATGACCCTCCCCAAGAACAGGTTTATAAAATGTGGACCCCCCCGATTAATCCGGTCCTCCCCTGCAAATACTGAAAGCCCCCTTTACCTTAGCTACAGATCTTGGAGAGATCGATGACCTTAGCAACTTGATAAAGACTAACAAAATGTACATATACCATGTCTGTTCACATGTAATTGCTCCCTGTACTCATTTGTAAAATATACTCCATGTAAACAATTATTAAATATACTCCATGTAAACAAATATATATCTGAGAAACTTGATCTGACTCTAGCTCCACTCTTCTATTTTTGGTGGATCGTATATTTAGTACTTCATTTGTATTTCACAGCTTTAACATGCCAATAGCAAAGAAACAATACAGCAACTGAATTCTGTAGTAGCCGACGTTTGCCCTCAAATTGCAAAATGCAACACCCGACAGACTTGTTTCCGAACAGCTGTCAATGTTCAATTGTTACTTCAGTAATACTTCAAATAGCAGTGTTAGCCTTAATTAAATACATGTAGTACCATACGATTTTAAATGTGTGGGCTTTAATTTGACATTCATTCATTCATTCATACATACATGCTATGTTCGCAATTAGCATGCCATTATTCACTGTTCCTTTTAATATGACCCGTGTCCGCTTTAATTTCATGAATACATCCAAATTTTATAATATTTTTTAGGTATAGAAACATATAATTTAATGAATAAACCTGATCACCTGTTAATTTTACATGTACGCTTACAGCCTTTTACAGGTTGAGTTCGACTGGCTACAATGTTTTAAAATGCAATAAAGTTGGCATACAATCATCACTTTCAGAGTGACTGTTCTGTAATTTGGTCACTGCAATGACACTTTGTTGTCTGCCATATTAACTTAATACAGTCTGTTGCAGGTTAGTGTTCACTGGTTCTGTTTGATACAACCACACAGTACAACAGGAACCAACAGGCGCAGTCAACGAAACTGTTCTTGCAAAAAGCTGTTCTTACGCAATTTTTCAGTGGGCGGGGAATTTCTTTCGACCGATAGCATGAGGGATGCAAACAAGGAAGAATTGTGGCGGGGAACTCCTGATTGTGATACAGTGTGAGGGGAAAACGTGGAAATGTACACGTCAAAATGATCTGTGGGTATATAGTGGCTAGCACAAATGTTCTCTAGGTTGGGAGCAGGTAAATCATTCACAATATTGGGATGGCAGTGGGCTGGTGGGCAAGTTGAAACCCCGGGAGGGAGGGCATGTCCTTCACCACCAGTGTGTGGGCACATAAGAACAGCTAAACTTGGGGGGGGGGGGTGCTATTAAACACACCATTTTTGGTCTGAAACAACATATATTTATTGGAAACCACAAATATGTCCGTTGACTGCACCTAAACCATTAAGAAACGGCACATGCTACACGTTAAGAGAGCATGACTGAATGACTACAGTTTCCACCATATCAAAAGCAGACATAAAACATTGGTATCCGGGTGTCAGCATCTACTAACAGTACATTTAAATGGTTTATATCATCCAGACCTCACGTAGCAAGAAATGAACAGCTTCTTCTTGGTTTCTGCGCAGTTGCTTAGAACAGCGCTAGTGAACACCAACTGGTTGTATCTCTTCTCATTGAAACTACAGACTCACCTATACTATAACCATTGTAATTTCCTGCTGCAAGACAATCATTTGCATTGTACAGTTATACTGTAGTGTATCCATGTACGTTAATGGTGTCTGTCTCACGTCCAAAGCCAATGTTTACATACATGTTCACATGCACATTTATGCTATCAATCTAAAAACTTAAGGTCATTACATTGACACTCATGCATGATAGCATTTGAAGACGTCAAATATCAACATCGTGATGTATCTACATGGTAACAGTTTCAAATGATGAAACTATAGTATTAGTAAATAAAGAAGGCAATAACAAAACAATTCAAGGACCCGAGACATTTTTTCAATCCGATGTTGAATTTAGAGTTATAGAAAATAAATGCAATTCGGTTTAGATACCGTAAGTCTGTATTGCCATAGCAACAAAGTTACAGGTTGCATTAAGCTGTTTTGCGATTAATTGACAAGAAGAAAAACAAATAAAGAATAATTAAATGAAATTGAAAAGATACTAATTGGCGTCATGGTATTTTACGCAGTTTGCCTGGTTAGTTGGTGGAGGGTCTATGGTTAGGCCTACAAAAATAATTGTTTGGTTCCGGTTACCCGACCCCACCTAGTTTTTCATGCCGATCCTAAACTTTTTTTTTTTTCATATTCGAGAAAAAAATGATAACATCGCGAAAATTGTGAAGTCTTGCAAGAAACTTACATCAAAAAGACAATATAAATTCTTCTTCCAATCTGTCTGTCTGTCTGTCTGTCTGTCTGTCTGTCTGTCTGTCTGTCTGTCTGTCTTCCCTCTCCCTCCCCCTCTCTCTCTCTCTCTCTCTCTCTCTCTCCCCCTCTCTCTCTCCCCGACTGACCAGTCACTCCGCCCTTCCACCATAAGAACAACAAGGGTCATTGCGGTGAAGACATCTGAGACATTCAGGAGAAAGCTACGTAGTCGCATAAAAGTAGAATCCAAAAGAGAAATATCAATTTACTCCTAATAAAGAGAAGTTGTCACAAGGTACTCTAGTTGTATTTTTGACAGCTGCCGCTTATTAAGCTGTATTGTCAACTCCTTGTATTACTAAATCGATCGATTTTCATTCTAATCGATTAATAAGCATCGACTGTTATTTGACAACCAAGTATGGTATTAAGGCAGAGGGCAAATATAATTAAGTTCTGATCACTATCTTGCCCTTCTACTTAGAGACAGATCAGCGTCTCATGAACATCGACTATAAAGTCGCCATCATGTTTTCTACAAACTTAAATTACCAACTATTGGTGACACTTTTGGTGAGTATTGACTTCACTGTACAATTGGAAATCTCTAAATGATTCCTAATACAAAAAAGAGTACACAAATAGTTATAATTCTTTTGGAACGTTTTAAATGTTGTTTTTTAAAATGGAAGTTTAGGATTACTAAGCGTGTTGTACATAAAAAAAATTATATTTCAATCTTATATAACTAAATGGACCGTATTTTATCATGGCAAGGAGATCACAATGTCGTATTCATGGAAACCCAGGCAGTCCATCAATTCTCAGACCACTACTAGATTAGTGGTCTGAGATCAATTTTATAACTGTGGTAAGCATTCTGAAGTTTCGAAAGACGACATTGAAACAAATTTACAAAAAAAGGGCTATAACAATATAAACTAACATTAACGGGTTTTATTTGAATTTGTCACTGTCAAAACAAGTATGATGCGTTCGTGATCTTGCTGTCGAAATTCGTGTTCTTGTAACTCAGTGATCTTAAAATGTAGTTCAAAGGTTTTATTGACGTACATCAAGTTAAAGGTAGCGAAAATATTTAGTATGAATCGTTTCAGTTTGGACTCTTAAATCTTTAGTTACGCGGTATGTTTTTTTACCCTATCACTACATACAGGTACTGTGTCTGTGGATTAAAGTAAGCCAGTCTGGTAAGTTAATCTGATTATTCTTTCATTTATTTATTTATTGGGCAGCGCTAGTCATATCCGAAGTACACAAATCAAACTCGATGACTTCATCTCAATGTATTCATTTGCGTTCGGGACATCCTTCATCTCACATTTCAATATCTAGCAACATGCATATCTTTTCAACACTGAATATGACATCCACTATTTGGAGTTGACAATTCAAATCCCAGTCCTACTCCACACAAATTCGACTCCTATATTTTCATTCTGATATGCATTCTATATATATAGATGTGTGTATTATACACATCGAATATACTATTTTGAATTACTCTACAGTATTTTGTAGCAATGCATTGGGTGTGGAACATGCCTCTGCCGTTGCTGATTCACAAATATCCATGTCATCGTACTTTGGCGGTGATGAAAGTGCCAATACTGCCGGTATATCTAAACAGAATATTCGACTGAATTCTGCTGGGTCGTGGTGTGCTCAGGAATCGATGACAAACATCGAAGACGAGTATATAGAGGTAAGTTTTCGATAATCTTAAATAGCCGAAAGTTTGGTTTTCGCCACCACCGTAAGTACATTTTATCTAAATATGAAACATATGTAAAAACCATAAAGTTACAGACTGTTCCCCGACCTGCCAACTTGATCTTAGGCGTTCTTACACAAATGTATACTTCGCCACTAATGATGAATTTACTTGTAAAGTGCAGTATTTGCCGTTCATTTATATTGATAATTCAATAACGAAAGGGGCAGTTTGTTTACCCATACTATTAGAATACACTTTCCTAATTAAACTTATACTTACTATCAATTAAGTCGACTTTAGTTTTTACAAGAACGGAAGTCGCTTTGTTACTTCATGTGCGTTACACTGAGATTACATCAATTTTTGTAATTGAAATAAAAAATAGAAATTAAATTTTTCTTTTAATTTTTAAAATCTTTTTAAACAGTAAATTATTCTTCCTTTGAAATCTATTCCGTGAAAAATGCCAACAAACTCTTTAAACCATTATCAAATGTTTTGAATAATATTTGAGTTAAAGAAAAAATAAGTGAAAAATACTCATTCACGAAGTGTATTGCACAGTTATTCTAAATCTCGTTTGAATCCATCAACTCTAAAAGCAAACGTTTCGAGACTAGATATTAACATTAAATACGGAATTTACGAAACGGCATCACTCCTTCAGGAAATGGGATAAAGTGTTAGGATAATTGAGATAATAATATAACGCATAGCGAAATCATTAGTGTGTTCCATATGTTCCCTACTGGTTGACATGGTAACGTTGTCATCGAAAGTCTTGATAAACAATTGCAGTGCCCCAATGTCTTCCCAATAAGTATTGGTAGCCTAATAAGTTGATGATTTCCGAATTGCACTGTAACTATAGATGCACTAATGTGAATTTTTGAGGTTTTTAATCAAATAAGTCAACAGTAGACTACAATGTCGTTCCATTCTGAAATATTACTTGCACATAACAAACACTTAAATGTCTTATTATATACAAGGTATAATGGGTTGAAGAATGACATTATTGATTGAATCAATAATGGCTGTTTTGTATTCCATTATATCTATACGTAGTTTGTCTTATTACATTAACACGTGGGAATCCACAGGCTGGAATAACAGCATCGTTGTCATAAACCTGAAGTAATAATAGCTCTGTCAAAAACTAACTGGACATTTTAGTATTCTAGTACATATATACCATGCATTCTAGAATACTAGAATGTTGTTTAGCTTTATTGAATCCTTTTTTGAAAGGTATTTTATAACTTTATGCCATGTTTAAATTACATAAAATACATAATACGTACGTACGTACGTACGTACGTACGTACGTACATACATACATATATACATGTACATACATACATACATACATACATACATACATACATGTACATACATACATACATACATACATACATACATACATACATACATACATACATACATACATACATACATACATACATACAAACATACATACATTCATGCATTCATGCATACATACATACATACATACATACATACATACATACATACATACATACATACATACATACATACATACATACATACATACAGGCATACATACATACATGCACAAACTTGAGACAGTCCGAATTAATAGATGCAATCCGACGTTTCGAATAAAAAATCTTTATCAAGGAATTCAAGGCACGACACAGGCGTAATAGGCCACAGGGAGCTCAGGCTCAGTTAGTTTTTTTGTTACAAATACAAACAAACAAGTAAACAAACAAAACACAAACAAATAAACAAGTAAACAAACAAAATCAAATAAATAAACCGATAATTACATAAATAAACAACAAACCGAACAACCAACCAACCAACCAACCAACCAACAAACAAACAAACAAACAAATAATACCCCAAATATTCACCAGTGAGTTTGTTTATTTGTTTGTTTCTTTGTTTACTTGTGTATTTATTTGTTTGTGTTTTGTGTGTTTACATGTTTTGTTTGTATTTGTAAACAAAACTAACTGAGCCTGAGCTCACTGTGAATAGGCATCCAGAGTTGCGCATTTTTATGGTCTTAATGAAATGTACAGACGCTGCATAAATTCATGTTTACCATGTTTATTATTGTTACCACCAGCTGATTAATGTATATAGTTCACATGCGTTCCAATGTAGTGATATATTGACGGTCGCAACATTTCGCAACAACATTTCTATCTTTTGTCTGAAATCCGTTGTTCATTTCATCCTAAAGATTGACTTTGGAGAAGAGAAGGTTGTAACACAAATAGAAAGTCAAGGTAATAGTCAATTCAACATGTACGTGACGTCATACACATTGAGATACAAGAATTCTAGCAGTGACGTATGGATACCGTATGAAGAAGGTGGTGTTACCAAGGTACGTGCATTGGATTCTGATCATTACAACTTGGCACGTGTACATGCATGGATAAAATACACGTGAGCGTGCATTTTATGACAGGAAAATACGCAGATCTCTGATGCAAACCCTTTATATACTTTACTGTGTTTGTATGCTGGTAAAAAGGCAACATGAATTAAGGAGGGACATCTCGGGTGCAATTTGAATATCTATAGAGTGAGATGAATAGAGTAACATCTTGCCTTTCTGAAGACTTCATCATTTTATCAATTTCTTCAGTATAAACCATTTCTTGTGTTATTAGGTGTTCGATGGCAATACTGATTCTACGTCGTCCGTAGTAAATGGACTAGCTAGTGAGATATCGACTACACATGTACGGATTTACATGGACGGATATGACGCACACCCATGTCTACGACTTGAACTGTACGGATGTACTAGTAAGTTTATATCAAAAAATATTCGAAGACCATTAATATTTGGTAAAGAACGCTAGTCCTTCGAAAGGCAACACAATGATATATTGCCCTCACTGCCATAATTATGTTATTATTTATAACATTGAAATATTTCTTTGTTATCTTAAAATATTATCCTTTAGTAATTTTTACGACATGAATTATATTTTCAGATGATTGTGCGAACACCCCTTGTTTCAACGGTGGTGATTGTGAGAATCTACCGACAGAGGGCTCCTTCAATTGTACCTGTCGATCAGGTTATACAGGTAGTCAATGTGAAACGAACATTGATGACTGCACGTCATCACCATGCCAAAACGGAGGCACCTGTATTGATGGTGTTTGCCAGTATACTTGTACGTGTGTTGCCGGTTACCAAGGTAACGTCACAATTACAATTGTATTTATATTTTTGTGTAATTTTCTACAATTCGAGAGTGTTTCCTCTTTATATGAAAACAAATTTCACATCATATGACCGTTCTGTATGCTGTTGGGGTATAGACAAACACCAAATTATTTATATTCATACAGTATCATTGAAATTTCCCTTTTTCATGTACAACACTAAGAAAGACACGCCATGTCGGGTGCCCTGAGAGGGCCGGTGAGGGCCGTGTGACACGAAGTCTCTTAAACGTAGCGATAACTAACTAAAATTAAATCACATATCAAACGGCAATGGCTACAATACATGCAGAAAGAAGTTATCATACAGTATTCCATCCTTCTAGATTCTCAATGAATGTTAATGTTGTGGCATACATTATTTAAAGTACATCGGTAGGCTGGTATTGCAATATGGAACTGTTCACCCCTGTCCATAAGGCAATTTCAACTTAAACATTGTTTTGGTGTATGATTTATTCGTTTTAATAATTAATTAACTTTCTATATTATTAGTTGCATTGTCATTCATCATTTATACCTCTCTATCAATATAATCTAGTCAACCCTTTGTCCATTTGCTAAATTACCAATTCTAATATTCTGTTTTCATAATGTTCCATTTCTATTTTGTGTTGCTTCGATTCAGACAGGAATATCATTTGTATATGATATTCATATATGTATATATATATTATTATTATTATTATTATTTTTTGACGATGTCATTTAAATTTTAAACTCTTAGTGTGGAACAACAAAATGGAATGAAAAAATTGTACAAATACTAAAAAATATGCAAGGATTTCAGAATGTATGCATTTTATGAAAATTTAGAATTTGGTTATTTTATCTATATTGACCATTCCTATCTTTTTAGGACATATGGTGACCCCCCCCTCGTTTATTTTTTCAGATTCTAAAGTCATTGTTATAAATTCTATACACCTGCAATGTCTGGTTTGGAATATATGGTTAGCATGAAACTAGCGGTCTGTTATGATACCGTCTAAAAAATTAATAAAATTATGGCTATGGTAAACCTTTGTCTTGGACTGACTAAATCTTCTGCATTTTCCCGCAACTTCTTTCACAACTCCATGATATATTCAATGACATTATGATTGTTGTATGTACATTTGCAGGCAATCACTGTGAAAGTGAAATCGACGAATGTTTATCACACAACTGTCAGAATGGTGGTACGTGTGTGGATCAGATCAATGGATATTCATGTACCTGTCATGATGGCTATACTGGTGCATTGTGTGACCAATTTACTGGTAAGACTGTCAGTGTCTGGAGTGACACGTTGTTTTATTTATAAGTAGTTGTTGAAATTTTAAATGATATCTCAGTAAAACCCAAATTATAGTTTTTACTACTTTTCTTACTAACAAGTATAAATTGGCAGCGCACTTCAATATGTTAATTAAAAAAACGTGAATGAAATATATGTAATTTGTCTAAGTCTGTTTTTATTTAAAGACAACAACTTATCATGATAAATAATACATTTATGACGTACACAAATCGCCAAACACAGCAGTCGTAAAATTACTTTTTCACGGATTTTCGTCGATGACGTCAAATCTTACAGAAACTTATTTTGATATTTATTACTGTTTCTCTAGTGTCCTGTCCGTCGGGTTACTCTGCAGCGTTACATACCTGCTACAGTGTGAATGGACTGGGAAATGTTAATGACACTACTGGTGTTACTAACTGTACTCAGCAATTCGGTTCTCATCTCATTTACATAAATGACCAACAGGAACTTGACGAGATCTCAGACAGATTGCAGGTACAGACTTATTCATACGATTTCCTCTTAAATTTATAGGAACGATCGTAGTATTATCGATGTGACAGTTGTTTATGTGTATATGTTGAACTTTGTATGTGCGCACATCTCAATTGACCATTTAAAAAATCTCCCATCAAAGCTATCGAATTCAAATATTTAACAGTCCCAGTTCTTCATAGTAAAGAATAGCTGCACAAAACATTGAAAAAAGTGTTAGTTGCTTGAAACGTCTGTTTTTATCATTTTTATATGTACTGTCATATCCTATTGTCATGTATCAGGGTGGCACACTTTACCAAAATTTTGATGCCCTTGCCAAACAGGAAAAAATCGATCTATTGATTGCAAAAAAAAAATAAAAGCCTGGTGGCAGGCACAAACAGCTCTGAAGTGACTGCCAACGCTAATTGTGTTATCGGTGAGTTTTCGTCGTCGTCGTCGTCGTCGTCGTCGTCGTCGTCGTCGTCGTCGTCGTTGTTGTTGTTGTTGTTGTTGTTGTTGTTGTTGTTGTTGTTGTTGTTTATTTATTGTTTGTTTTGTTTATTTCCATTTGTGTGTTTTCGTGTTGTTTTTGGTTGAGGAAGTTCTCGTGTAAGTTACGTCACACTTCAATATATCAATATATTAATACTTAGCCTATTACCATTCCACAGAATAACATATCAGTGATATTTCTAACCGGACTCATCTATAACTCGTTCAATGGCGAGGTGAAAATCTCTGACTCGGCTTCCAGTCCAAATATGTCATCCTATCCATGGATGTCCAGTTATCCACAAGGCGGTGCTGTAAATGTTGCATTGTCGTACAACTCTGTCGATAACCAGTGGCAGTGGGTGAATATCAACGAAACGGAATCCACGGGATTTATTTGTGAAATCAATACAGGTAAATATTGAGGACAAACTTTTTCTTGTTTTCTTTTTACAAAGCGAAACGGCTGTTTGAAGCTTTATGAATACTGCCAAAAATTAGGGCACTGTAATAATCAAAGACAAAGGAAATAGAAGGGTACCAAGATTTTAAATAGCAAATAACGCTTACTAGAAGGACAATTCAGAAATTGTATCTCAGGAGAGCTCTGCTAATACACAAAGTAATTTACCAGATAACAAAGTTTCCCATTCCAGTATTTGATGATAAGATAACTATATGTCATCATGCAAATAAATGTAATCTGTAACTTATTTAACCAAATTACACATGAAATTGCAGTTACAGATTCCTTTATTTTGTGTGTAATTATTTGATTTCTTCCTTTTTAGTCGATGGAAATTGGAATTCTTGGAGTAACTGGAGTGACTGCAGTACCACGTGTGGAAACGGCACGCGCAGCCGTACGCGAACCTGTACCGACCCATCACAGTTGTTGGAAGGTGAACCTTGTGTTGGTTCCAGCACTGAATCAGATATATGCACCTTGGATCCCTGTCCACCAGGTCTGTTTTCTTTTACGTTTGTCAATGCAATAAGCTTTCAAACAGTATTGTATGATGGCACTCAAATCTTGTACTATAATTACAGATTTTCATATGCTCTCAATTACGTTAACGTTGCGAATAATGTTTTAGTCGAAGAGGCTGTTGGTCAATGTTTAAAATGGCAGTTGTTTGACTGTTCATTTGATCCCACTCCCCTTCCTCCCAATGGTTTAATGAAATTACCGTTTCACATCATTATCCCGACTCTTTTGTGACCGATACGGAGAAAATTGCATTGTAGTGATTAAGCGCACGTGTATAATATTATACGATAATATTATCTAGTACATGTACACAATCTCACAACATTTCTTCTCTCACGTTGCAGTTAACGGTAGTTGGAGTGAATGGTATAATTCATCGTGTTCAGTCACCTGTTACACAGTATCTGACAATGGTACAAGTATTGGCGGTACACTGGTAAAGAGTCGAAGCTGTACGAATCCATCACCACAATATGGTGGTATTGACTGTGAAGGAAATGACACCGAAATACTTCAATGTGGTCTTGATACCGAGCCCTGTCCAATAGGTAAACAAGTGATAATATGTTGTCAATTGCAGAGAGTGCATGATTTTTGTTAATTCTGGAGTAAGCAGGTAAAGCTGAAAGGCAACAAGCGTTACAATAGTATACTGGGGTTTTGGATATGAAAACTACGAACTAGATGCAATATTCTTCACGTTGCAGAGAAGACTGGAATGAAAAATTTAATGCGAATTTTGTTTAAAACACCATCTATCCTTTGGGTGTGTGTGATGTGCACTGTAACTGAAATCGTCAAGGGACTATCGTAAACATTATGTGTCATTATATAACTGCGCCCATCAAGATGTGACGTTACATAAGGTTATAAAATCATCGAGGAAGTAATTCCGATTCGTAAAAATGACCCATGTCTCATCTGTACTGTCTCTGTTGTTACCGTATAATCACTATTACATTAGATCTGAATATATATGTTTGCTATTTGTTGTTCTAACACAACTAGAACTTCCTTTATAGTAAACGGTTCATGGAGTACGTGGAGTGCATGGAGTTCCTGTCCAGTCACGTGTGCTGGTGGTAACCAAACCAGGTATAGATATTGCGATAATCCAACACCAGAAAATGGTGGGCTGGAATGCGAGGGCATTCAGAACGAAACCCAGGCATGCAACACACAGGCTTGTCCAAGTAAGACAAATGTAGAATTTGAATTTTCCAGAAACATGGCATACAAAATGACATTTTATTTCCAGCGTTAAATTTAACTGCAAATCCTTTTTAAAAGAAAATGTAGACGGTAACCTAGTCATGTACATGCATTCATACACGTACACCGATATGTTGTGTCTATAGGTTGTCTTATGATATTCCCAAGAGGGATACTGTGAGCTCCTACTCAACAAACGCAAAGGATAACTGTTATAAGCACATTAAGCTTTGATATGTCCATTCATTTCAAAGCTGTTTCCGCTATTTTGAAAAATAAATACGTATTACAGTGTAAATGTCCCTTTTTCTTGTTGTTGTTGTTGTTGTTGTTGTTGTTGTTGTTTGGCTATTCTAAGTTAACACTGATTCACAGATAACAGTCTTTCGTAGGGGTGTATCATTCTTAATATTTTACCGTCGAGTTATGTTATATTCTCACAGTTGATGGTGGGTGGAGTGATTGGACCGATTGGTCCAACTGTACGATAGACTGTGGTACAGGAGGTGTACAGACACGTCAACGTTCTTGTAATAATCCCACACCACAGTATGATGGATTAGACTGCCAAGGAGACGATGTTGAGTATGTAATGTGTGATGCAGCTTTTCCATGTGAAGGTAAGAAAAGCAGTCGTTTGTATAAAAGTGTTCAGAGTCAAAACATACATTTGAGCATAAAGGTGATATCGGAACGCGTATGAATGCATCGTCAAGTTCTTTTGTATATGTAACTTTTATAATACAATCTTTTTTGTTTATAGTTTCATTGAAAGTTTAAAGTTTCTTTTGAGATCCTTTCTTCCTGTTTGCGAAAATGCACTGACTGGCGATCTGCAATGTATACTTTTGTATTTCATCAGATTGTACAGAGCCACTTGGGATGGAGGACTTCCGTATCGATGACAGTCAGCTGACATGTAGTACGGCTTACGTCAGCAGTGGGGCATCATGGGATGCATCTTATGGACGTCCAAATTACCCAGAAGACAAATGTTGGATGGCAGACTCAAACGATACTGACCCCTGGTTGCAGGTGACCTTTATAATCCCCGTGAAGGTCACGATGGTTGGATTACAAGGACGAATATACAAGGACCAATATGTGACACAGTATACCGTATCGTATCTCACTAGAGATGGCCAGTGGAGTAATTACACTGAAAACAATCAAACTAAGGTAATTTTTTGTCAAAGTAATTTAACATTATAAGTGGTTTCTGAGTATATTAGTGTCTAGTCGCTAAACGATTCAAATTTGCCTTTTACACAATCTGCATTATTTTATTGTCATCAAACACTCAGTGAGTTAATTACGTTTCATTAATGACGGTAAATCAAATAATGTCATTGATAAATTGTACACGGATAATTGTCAAATATGATCAGTAAAGTCTACGGTCGAACCATTCAACTATAGGTGTCATAAAGGTTGATGTGTTAAAAACTCGACTTGTAGTTTCGTTTTCTTTCAGTTTTAAGTCATCTAAAGTAGGCAAGATAGGTAAAGTTAGTAAAAATCGCTCTTTAGGGCTTAATTACTGTTATTTGTTGTTGTTGTTGTTGTTGTTGTTGTTGTTGTTGTTGTTGCTGTTGTGTGTAGTCTTGTTGTTTTTGTTTTTGTTGATGATGATGATGATGGTGATGGTGCTGGTGGTGATTATGAGGAGGATAAGAAGGGGGACGAGGAGAAGGATGATTTTGTTGTTGTTGTTGTTGTTGTTGTTGTTGTTGTTGTTGTTGTAGATCTAACAATGCATTTTTTTTCATCAGGTCTTTGCTGGTAATTTCAACAAGACGCAACTGACAAAGAACTCTATAGGTCCACTAGAGGCTATACAAGCTATTCGTATTCATCCAACAAATTGGCGACAACGGTTAAGTTGTCGTGTAGAGATCTACGGTTGCTATACTCCAACAGGTTTGAAATAGACAGATGAATTTTTTTATAAGATTGGTGGTACAAACCTAGTTTGGATAAATATTTTATTGTGAAAACGTTCACAGTAAAGTAGAACAAACACTGGTCGTTGATAGTTGGAAACTATAACTGGAAAAGATAGTTCTGTGTTTTAGAATAGAATAGAATGGAATAGAATAGAATAGAATAGAATAGAATAGAACATGTAAAGTGTTACTGCATTATCATGATATACTCATTGCTAAATCATGCACCGATAACATATCAAAGATCTCTATAATTGTCAAAACATATACCAGCGGTAATAAATTTTTCTTTCATTATACTTCAGAATGTGCAGATGTGATAAACACGGCATACACGGTAACTGGGAACAATGGAAACCAGGTTCCCTCTATTACTGGAGATTTCGGTTCTATGCATAACGTTTCCATGATTAGAATCGAGGGTGACGTAATAACAAATTGGATTGAAAGCTTTTACGTGTACTTTAGTCAAAATAATGTGGATTGGACGTTGTATCGGCAAGATGGTGTCAACAAGGTGAGTAACGGTAGATGATAGGGACGGGCGACGGCATTTTTATCTCTGCGCCGGAGTCATATGTATTTCAATACTAGCACCACAAACTATGTAGTTGGTGGCGCCCTAAGTTCATCAACGGTAAAAAACATCGAATCTTTTGGAATCACAGACCGCGTAAAGAATTTTAGTATGGTATGTTTTTCTGTCCCAATACGGTTATCGGATAAGCTCCAAGGTAAGAAGGGGGAATAACGTTACGATCCGAAGGCGTTAACGCCCGTATTGGAGTTGTAATATCTTTGTTATCTATATGCTAAGTGAACGTTTGTAACTTATGGGAAATTGCTTATTGAATTGGGTTTTCTATCCGGCTAAATTAACTTGGGAACAGCTAGTAAAGTCTCAATTTACCCTGATTAACAACAGAATTGTGCTTATACGTATTGAAAGTGTCGATGTCCGTAAACGTGGACATCTGTCTATTTCTCCAGAAGTTTATTGTTTTTGTAAATTTTCTGTAGGAATTTGTGGGTAACAAAGTCAATTACCCCGTTACCAATGTTTTGACCAGCTCTATAGATGCACGCTACTTCAGAATTACACCAATATTTAACATGTACGATGGTAACCTGCAAAAAATCAACGTAACAATGTTTGGTTGTACCAGTTCAACTACGCCGCTGTCATCGCCACCAAACACAGGTATAGTATATCATCAGCGATGAATTATTCACCGAGACAAATTTGCATGACATGTTTGGTAAAGACATGTCTGGTGAGAAAAAGTTAGAATTAAATTGTGAAGTGATTACAGCGGAACATATAATGATGAAGATAATATTGGGAGAACTTGCGAAAGAGTGCATGCTAGTACATACTATAATGTATCATTAAGATTGTATATCAGTTTGGTAACCCGCGTAGACTGTTAAGTATGACGTGTCATACCGCCCTATATATCAGCCAATACTCCGTAGACTGGTTAGAGCTGGACGAAAGGACATATCTTACAGTCTAGCTCAGTGACTCTAGGTGGCCTGGCTCCGCTTCTTGAACCGCAATGCCTTAAGCGATATCGATGGGATAATACTTGAGAGAACGCTTGACTGACAATGTACCAAAAAGTCTACATTACAATATTTTAGATTTACATGTCTTAGATTCAATAACGATCATATTACATTTTTGTCATTCACCCTGAAAGAAGAGCATGATGATATGATGTGTAATGATCTCACAAGAAAGGAATTTAATGAGGCGATGAGCGACATACTTTCCTCCAAATGGCGAATCTTTCTTCAGCCAATCGGATGAAACTTGTACAAGGATTCTATCGACACAAAATTTTAGATTTGGCGCTGAAAAGATCTTATTATCAAACTTGAAACGTAATTTTTCCCTGTCATTTTCAGATTGCTATGAACCTCTACATATCGGAGACGGTGACGTCACAGACTCCCAGTTCTCAGCTAGCAGCGTACTATCTACAAACAACGCAGCAGGCGACAAGTACCAGCCGTACTTTGCACGTTTGCACAACCCTGAAAGTATTGAGTCGGGGTGCAATGGATGGGTATCGGAGCCTGGTACATCAGTGGATTCAACAGCACAGTATATACAGGTAATTTGTTTCGACAGGCGACTTTGGAAATATTAGGTGATGGACAGAGCATTGCATCTTGATATCATTTTAATGGTTTACTAAATTTATTAATTTTGTTAATCAACAAGAAGTTTCATGGTGAACACGTACAAAAGATGGTATATCCTACTTTTTTTCTTGTGTTTTCTTCACCCACTAAATTACAACCAAGTGACAAGGTTTGATCAAGTTTTACTATGTTTCAGGTTGATTTGACAAATTCTGTGTCCATCCATGGATTGGCATTGCAAGGAGTAAACACAGTCGACGGTGCCGTTGCTATGGCAAATTTCAGTATTTACTACAGTAGTAATAACATTGAATGGAACTACATACACAATAACGGCAAGAAACAGGTATGTGATATCATTTTTTATATTGCATCATTTTAGCATTACATAGAGATAGATAGTTACATGGAAATAGTGTGAAAATATCGAATTGACACTTCCCGAGTTATATCAGGCCACCTCAGATATATATATATTTCGGACACTTTAGGTATTATGGAATGAAGAATTTCTGTGACAGAGTCTACATTTATCGAAGTATCACATTATTTAATGTGTGCTTAGCACGTTTATGGATTTAAGGCAATTTTATAGTCCTTTCAAGCTTAATTTGTTGTCTTCACAGTGAGTAATGGGAAGATTAACGTGCACGAACTGAACAACAGATGCACGGTTATATTCTTTCACGTTGGTTACAGTGTCAATTCTTGAGTTAAAATCTTCTAGAAATACATTTTATAAATAGATTTTCACGGGACCTACCGGTAACACCGATGCCATTCGTGTTAACTTTTATGAAGAAGGAGCTTACCCTGTCATAGCAAGGTATCTTCGTATCAAGTCTGAAGTAGCAACAGACGATTCAGTTGGGCTGCGATTTGAGGCCTATGGATGCTCTGCTACAGGTCGGTTATTTAATGAGATAGGATTAAAATTTTGGTTAGGTCTAATAAAAAACATTGTGTGGTTCCGGTAACGCTCAATTTTAGAATAGGTGGGTTAGGTAGATTTCTTTATTTTATTTTATTGGATATATTTCTTTTGTGTGAGTGTCTAGTTCAGGTTTTCCATTTCTTTCGAAATTGTCTCTGTGTTGTTTATTTCTTCCTATCAGATGTACAGCCATTAGATTGGAAGAACAGTTCTAGAGTGTATTTTTAAGTTGATGTCAGTTTTCGTATCCACTATTTTTTTTTTTTTTTTTTTACAATTTTTTGCAATTTTATTATTTTTTCTCGAATACGTAAAAAATGTTTAGGGTTGACAGTGAAAAGCTAGGTGGGGTCGGGTAACCGGAATCAAAAAATTATTTTTTAGGTCTTAACGTAGAGAGTATAACTGAAGTTGATAAATTCAGTGAAATTTGATACGGTCATCACATGAATTTGCTTTCTTTTTTTATCATGATGATGAAATAATTCTCAAGACGTACGTCGATCGAGGTTCTTCCACTTGACTTTGTGAATGTATTCCTTTGGAGCTATGCTGTTTGCTGAAGATTAACTCGTTGTCTTTATTCTCACGAACTTCACACATCTGTCTTTCCACAGAGTTTGATAACTGTCCCGATGGATGGATACCTTACCAAATGTCATGCTACTTGTTCGTTAATAATGCAAGCACACCATGGCAGGAAGCTGACAGTGTCTGTACTGGTAAATGTAAGTATAATCACGTACGTTCAAGTTACGTGTACATGTACTTGGTCTTGTGACTTTTTTGAAATAGGGATTATTGGGGTTCAATTTTCAGAGTACCGGTAAGTGTGTTTCTCCATAAATTGACTAAGTACGCCATGTCAATATAAACTGGATTATTTATGTATCTCCTTCAAAATGGGGATTTCCTGCTAACCCACTGCGTTTGTATGGCGAACGAGAAAGGCAAGATAGTGACTACACGATAATAAATACCACGGAGTTCATGCTTACGTTTAGTATATCGTCTATAGTGTCACACTTGGTATCATTCGCTGATTTGGAGGAAGAACACGTGGTCCAGGAAATGGCAGAATATATGCAATCAACAACATATGCAATTGGGCTATTGAATTCCTATAACTCCTTTGAATGGGATAGTGGTACCTTTCTACGATACACAAACTGGGGTGACGGACATCCAGTTATGGGTTCACCTGCACACCAGTGTGTCGTTATGAATAAAACGGATGGAAACTGGCGATGGATAACTACCGACTGCGACACGTCAACTTATCATTATATTTGTGAAATGGACACAGGTAAGTTTATTCGATAGTAAGGCCCCACATACATATGGTGTTAACATATCTTATAAACGTCACAGCGAGGAAGCCAAGTATTGTGTCTGACAGCACAAACGCTTCATCAATAGCGAAAGATTAAACTCTTCACGTGATGCAATGTATCTAGTAATGCATGTATGTTAATACGTTTTCAAACATAGGCGAATGCCATGCCTGGTATACCCCAGATCTTTCCAAGCTCTATGCGTATACAGAGGAACTTAGACAGTTTTACGTTTCCGAAATTTTGAATTGATTAAAATAGGTGTGTAACACCTGCGTATTTGAATCAATATTTTGCTACACTAAATGAGACCAGAGTGGTTCATAATTAATCAGCAAGATATATTCATGTTATTACGAATTTACACCCCTGCCTCTTTCGAATAACTACCGTTTACCCGACTTTGTGAAATTAAAATGACAGTTATTAATTGTTTTACAGTGCTAACTTCTGCTGTGGGTTGCCAAGGTGATATAGTAAACGTAGATTGTCCAGTCAATCACTCTATCGCTATACAAGCTGGTGAATGGGGATATTTCGGTGACCGGCACGTGTGTGTATCGCCTGACTCTACAAGTAACATGAATCTAACGAACTGTACGACCGATGTGACCAGTCAGATATCCAATTGTGATGGGGCGAATTCATGTAGTGTAAACTCTGAAATGGCACAACTTGGACTGCCCTGCAATGATACTAAACTTCAAAGTCGTATTAGTTACCAATGTATCGGTAAGTTATGCTTGCAATGGGTTTCCCATTTGGTAAAAATAACTCTAAAATATTGATCATACATAAAGTACGAATATCTACTCTTTGTTATACTTATCATGGCTGTTCAAGCTGTCCTTTCCTTCGTGAGTCATTGCTCTTCTTGAGTGTTAAACCGTCATTGCAATATCCTCATGGGGAAAAGGGGGAGGAGGGGTTAGGTATGTAATGTTCCTTTTTATTCATCCACAACGAACAGTATTAACGAGTAGACAAATTGCCGGTGTCTTAGACACGATGCACCTCCAACGAATTTCAAATTGTAGTTACTATATTGCTATGTTTCTAATTGCGGTTTCTCAAAATGTACTCTTTCCAGAGAATTACAAGTCGGAAAGAATATGTGAGAACTTCCTTATGTCGATATCTTGTGATGTAAATGAAGAATTGGACGTAGAGTCTGCCTTGTATGGGAGGACACTGGATAACTCCGTGTGCTATAATGCCTACCTCGACAACCTTACTCTAGGATGCACGTAAGTTTGATTATAAACAAAGAATTTACTTCCCACCGAATGATATTCCGTTCAATAGTGCACAATCTCTTGGTTTTCAAAATTATTGTTCACCATGAACATTTAGAGAACTAGATCTCAGCAGTCAAACACTTGATTGGAGTTTTTTTCCCAAAAAAGTAATTTAGAAATGTATACAGCATGAAAATGGCTATTTAAGTTCAGGTGAAATATTTACTGTTATCAATTTGAAAAAAACTTTGTACCTCAGCTACAATCGGTGTTTTGCATACCCATTGTCTTTCAATACGTAATACACTTTATATTCCTTCCAATCGTCAGAGCTCAAAATGCCACAGACGCAATGAAGTCCCTTTGTGATGGTCGTCAATCGTGTGAGGTACCTATTCAGACTTCGTTATTTGGTAGCGATCCGTGTCCTGCCTTCTACAAACATTTAGACATCAAGTACGCATGTCAGGAAATCACACAATCAGGTGACGTAATACGCAGTATTTACTTATCTTTTTTTTGCGCTATATTGATACAATCTCAGACAACTACAGACATGATAGAGTGGTCTGAGATGAAATGTATATAATGGTGGTATATAAAAACCAATCAGCAGTGGGTAAATAGGTGGAAAAGGCTTGACGTCGACGCTGTTCGAGTCTATAAAAACAACTGTAAATGGAATGACTAGTTAATTAAATTTTGTTTTTAATTAAATCAACCGTTCTTTTAATGCATAAGAACAAAGTATTATGCGTTTATTACTTAATTAAATTGTATTTGTAATTAAATTGTCCCATTTTAATTACGACAAACGCTGTGGATGAAAACATCCATTGAAAATAACCGTAACTATATATTTCAAACATACTCGCAAATTCCGTGTGCGCTGAACGCTGAGCCAATGCTCACGACCTAGCAATTGCATGACGATGACGACGTACAGTACTGTACTAAATATCTATGCCTGTCCAAAATACAGGTGAGTAACTTATACATCAATATCGACGGTATTTTCGTGATTTTAGAAGACAAATATGTTAATCTATGCCCTAAATACCTGTGCGTGGCTATTGCTTTATCGGGAATTGCCACGAAACTTTACCAAACGAGATAACTATATCGCGATATGACACAATAACCGACTTCTTGTTGACTATTTAAATTAACTAAAGTCATAACTTTATAACTAATGTTATTCAAGAAATAAAACAACAACAAAAAACCTACGGCACGTGGTATTCCCAGGCGGTCTCCCATCCAAATACTAACCACGCCCGACGCAGCTTAACTTCGGTGTTCGAACGAGAACCGGTGGATTCTACGTAGTATGGCCGTAGGCAGGTGTTACAGGTAAAAATCAAAGACTAAATATATCCACTAGAAAATACAATTAGCAAGAAGTTTTCCGTATTGACATGGAAACTGTAATTTTCGGCAAAAGACTGTCGTCGCATTAGATACAGTATTCATGGTATGTTGTTGCTAAGCCTGTTCGTCGCTATCAGAACAAGTCGATGACGAATTCATATCTGGTGTACTATTATCATTAAATATGCCGGTCTAAGTTTACCATGCTTTAAACGATTATTATGAACTACCTTGGGATAGAGTTTATTCCAATGAACATATTTCAGACGGCAGTTCAGAGGTTAAAAAAGGTAAAATGGTGATATTGTATTGTATTGTATTGTATCGTATTGTATTGTATTGTATTGTATTGTATTGTATTGTATTGTATTGTATTGCATTGTATTTCATTGCATTGCATTGTATTGCATTGCATTGCATTGCATTGCATTGTATTGTATTGTATTGTATTGCATTGCATTGCATTGTATTGTATTGTATTGTATTGTATTGTATTGTATTGTATAAAACTGAATAGTGAAATCTGAATTGCATGGGTCTGCGCTCCTGAGGTTATGGAAGGTTTTATCTTAAACTGTTTAACACTTCTTGTGATTGTCAACAGAAATTTGTAATGACTTGCTTTATATTAAGTGGGAGTTTTCCTTCCTGTATTACAGATTCTCTCCAGGGTAGCTGTATAGATGGATGGTTATCATATGATGGATATTGTTATACATTCGTCAGTGATACCTTGCATAGCTTCAACGATTCAGAAGGTTATTGCAGTGGTTTTGATGCTCATCTTACAACAGTTCCAAATAATGGAACAGGTATGGATGTTAATTCTTTTCTTTTCTTTTCTTACCTTAATTTGTTGTCTTTTCTACGGTAATCAATCACAACATTTTCAACGTGTCTTTTAAATTATTGTCCTGATTTTGGGGTGGGGTGGGGAGGGGGGGGGGCGACAGAATTAACAAACATACATATGTACGTTTTCAAAACAATGTTGAGGAAACCCTATACTGTGAATTGCACTGAATAACCCAGTGTTCCATGAACTGGTTAAAATTACACACACAATCCAAACGAAAATACCGTCAAATCTTGCGGTACATCATTGGAACCTATTTATGCAGTATAAACTTGAGAGGACTGAGAGTCCTGTTCTTAGGATCACACTGGCATTCAGCCCTGACACTATGGTCGTATATCTTTTATTCTGGCAAAATACAGAAATAACAGATCAAGGTCCAATTTGTCAATAGTGTAACAGTTAATTTGGCTGCCCTCTTTACAATACAGCATATTTCCTGAAGACGCAGGCTGCCATGTTTAGTCCAAGTAACTTTTGGATTGGTTGTGAGCTACACTCTGGACTGTGTAAATGGCAAGACGGTGGAGATTCCAATTTTACAGATTTCCAATCAGATTTGGCTGACGTAGATGGCGTACAATGCGTTGCCATGACGAGTAGCGAAAACTATCAATGGAATTATACAGTATGTCAAGACACTATGGGTTTTATATGCGCACAGGGTAAGTACGCCATGGAAGATATTGGCGCAAGTATATTAGTTAAAGTCGTATAATGTCAATTGATGGATTTATTTCCTTCATAAGATTGTTTATTTTACCTTTGATAGGGCTGGATCAATGCGCAGTAATTTATCATTCAAGTGTCGTTTAATTAAAAAATGTCTTGGCTTTAGCAATAGTATTCTACATTGAACTAGTGACATCAGCCTTGTGAATTACCCAATGTTGTAGACTTGGTTGTTTTAACACGGAAATGGCCACAACGTTATTTATTTTAGCAGACGTCTATTAAGCACTAAACAGAATACTGGGATATAATATGATGTGATTCTCGCTGGTTTTTAGTCAACTACTACATTTCAGTTGTGTTAAAAGTCGGATGTTTGATGATCTTTGACCATTTACTATCTTTATATAACTTTTTAAAGATGTCTCCACTTTCCCAACAGACTGTGTTGATACGTTGGGTATTGAAGAGGGTTTAATACTGGATAACCAAATCAGTGTGAGTTCGATGAAGTTGACTTCCAGTCTTGATTCCCTAAAACAGTTCGTGCGTTTAAAAACTCGGTTTGGTGCCTGGATGCCAATCATCAACAACCAACAACAATGGGTTCAGTTCACATTTACTTCGTTTCATCGTATCAGGAAGGTTCAAACTCAAGGACATCCAATGAGGGACGCCTGGGTGACAGAGTATAATATACTGTACAGTTTGTCTGGTGATTCATGGGAAATGTACGAAGAGAATGGCGAGGAAAAGGTCAGTTAGCATAAATCGGACTAAAATGATTGCAGAGTAGGCTTACTTTAGTGTTGATGATTTATCGATATCAGACTATCAGTTTTGGTATTCCTGGCAGCTGTGTTGATGTAATGCCGATAACCAACTTCAGATCTATCTAAATTGTTTCTTTCTTACACTTTTTTTTTATATTTTGCTCCTAAAATGCACCATTTCAAACACCTTATAAGCAACATCGTTTGTCAGTATTTTCCCTTGTAAAGTGTAAGTTTTGAAAGAGATAACTAAACTTAAACATTATGATCTAAATGCATCACATTTGATAAGAAAATAAAACCCCAAAATAGATCCTCAGGTGTTCGAAATGGCCCTCTTATAATGTTGGTCTAATATCCCGTCTAATTTTCTTACAGACATTTATTGGCAACACAGATGCGAATTCTGTTGTAACAAACGTTTTATTTGATATTCTACTTGCCAAATACATACGTATAAGTCCACAAAGTTGGAGCGGGAGTATAGCTCTTCGGATAGAGTTCTATGGTTGTACCATTGCAGGTAGGAAGAATGTCTTCCGTAAAATATGTTGTGTACTTACTACTAAAAAACGTGTGTACAGGTAATGTTTGGTGAACACGTAATATTACATTTGCATAATGTATATAATATAATTATGAATTACGAAATATGGAAAATTAATATATTAATCATACATGAACGCTTTCAGTATGAGAATAATTAGTTGACATTGTAACGAAGACAGAAGCTATACTGTGAGTGTGGTGGTGCAGTAACCTAATAAAGAGACTTTGTATCTGCCTCTGACCATACCGTGCTAGGAATGGCACTACTTCAAGATTTAAATTATGACTTTTTTGATGCGAATGTTACTATGACTGACAACGTTAAGGTAAAAATTTAGTATAACATTTATTTTTCGTATAATTGTTTTTCAGACGGTGACTACACTATCCATTCTTTCGCCAACACTACCATCAATCATTACGGTTCGAATGGAACAATTGCATGTACAGCTTACGGCGTTCCAACACCTACCATCACATGGATGAAAGATGGCGCTATATACATGCCTCCAAGTAATGTGGAGATTAAGACAAACAATGTATCTTTGTTGTTGGTGACGTCAACCATCTACTTCACCCCACTGCTAGACGATCGTGGTTCCTACACATGCTTTGCTGGAGATGATCGATATGGATCCACAAGCAAAATGTTTTATCAGGAAAAAGGTATGATGACACACGTTCATACTTATTTCGTTACAAGAAATATAAACCAATGCTAAAGATATTGGCGAGACTTTACGAGATTTGTATTGAACACGTGACAATTCTTACGTGTCATTCCACAGTCGGTTCTCTGACATGCTATATACATACTTCACTAACACTGTAGTTTATAAGTCTCTGTTACACAGTTATGTAAACGTTTCACTTGAAGTCGGAATAGGCAATTGCTTAATATGTTACTCAATGTAGAAACGACAGTAAGTTGTCCATATTTCTTGAAAGGTTAAATGACTTCCACCAATGATATTTAGATCTAACAATAGGGTTATAGCAGTTTATGCATGTAAGATTACTTCTTTAGGTGTGAATATTAATTAATTTCCCGAAAGTGTGTTATATTTGTTAGATTTGTTAACTAAAAGTTTGATTTTCATTCTTGTTTATATACTTTGGTTAATTAAACGATGCCCCGGTTTAATTTGTACTTTGTAACTTAAGCAATAAATAATACATATATATATATATTTCTAGGTGTTCCAACGTACGGGGTCGATGGTATTGTTGGATGTCAAGGCGACACTCTGGAATTCACCTGTCCACAGGGGTTCTATGTAGAATTCACTGACGTATTCTACGGCAGGGAACACAATGAAATTTGTATCATTTCTGATGATAATTATCCAACTGGTAAGTCACTGGCTCTTCTGTTTTACTAGCTTCTTTCAAATTATGGTGTTTTCTCTTGAGAATTAGGTAAATGAAAAGGCGTATTTCACTAGGCAGCAAACACAGGTAGACATTGCAACAGGAGGAACCAAAACGTGCCTCGTTTGTTTTGGAAGGAATTGTTACATTGCCACACTTCCGATTATTATCACAAAATCGTTAAGCAACATTTTCTTTTTCGACAGATTGTGCATATGACCAGGAATATATATTAAACCGTTTGCAAGTCCAGTGTGGTAAGAAAAGAAGATGTGAACTGCAGGTTCTCCAGTCCTTCTTTGACAGTGACCTGTTCAACGACAGTTACACGTCGTGTTATAACTGTAACAAGTACCTCAACGCATCATATGTATGCACGAGTAAGTACTACTAGTAAAAATCGATGGGTTATTTATCAATATAATATCAAAGCAGAAATAATGCAGTACAATGTTCAAAGCTAAATAAATGAGCCAGGCATGCATTAAAAACTCTGATATGGGCTCAACTTTGTAACTCTTTCTTAAATGTAAAGAACTAGCCTAAGAATGTAATAAGGGAATGTTAATATTAATGCTTATATTAAATTTACTAAAACTTGAACAATTACATTAAAGATAAATTTGGTACTAAATGTAATATGGGGAGGAGGTCAAGAGAAAAAAATGTGAACGTAATGGGATTCGAATTAATAGTCATAGCATGAAAAATTTCACTTTTGCAGATGATCTAGTAGACCATGAGAACCATGACGTGATTGGATGTGACAATGACACAATAGAGTTTGGTTGCCAAGATAAACATTACATCCACGTAGTGTCGGCTTCGTATGGAAGATCTGATAAAAGTGAGTATCTTTTCGTTTTTCAGTCTTGTAAAGACTAGTGACATATAGTCGTAAGACTAGATTTATCTCTCTTCCGACAAAAACCTGAACAGTCCATAATAATGTCTTGATTACTACAAACAAAATTGATAGAACAATGTGTTGAGAGGCAAGATGGTTTGAATATAAACTCACCTCGATGTTTCGCCAAGAGTTTTGTATCTTAATCAGGCTTGAATTCTGAATACCAATTCGTTAACCTAGACTAGAATACATACATGATCTGAAGGTATAAGTCAGTGAGAGCGAATTAATGCTCTTATATTGTGATTGCAGGTATGTGTTCGTATGAAGGCTCTGGGGGTACTTACACCAAGTGTACAGCCAGTAATGACACTAGTTTTGTGGAAATTATCGGACAAAATTGTGATAATAAACAACAGTGTATGTTGAAAAGTATGTACTACGAAATCTTGCCAGACCCTTGTCCATCGGTTATCAAGTATATAAACATTGCATACACATGTGAAACATTTGGTAAGTAAATGAATGATATTCATTGCGAGTATAGTTGAAACGGGCTCTGCAACAAGGTTTAGGATTCTGACAACATTTGATATATTTAGGTATATTGAAATGATGGAACCAAAATCATACTGAGCTTTCATATCCCCGTAGCCTCTGCTGGGCAGCATTAGCATTTCACAAAAATCATTTTGCCAAGTGTTCTTTAGAAAGTAGCAAATATATCTCCGAATAACAAATATCAATAATTATTCAGTCGTCATTCTGATAATTTTCAAACAGTATACTCAGATCGTATAAATATTGTATCATAACTACTCTTGTGTGTGGACACCACTGGAAACACCACTGATCATACTTACAAGATCATATATGATCTTCTCTCGTAAATCTGACCATTTATTTACATGGACAGCTGTTATCGGCTAAATTAACAATGTAATCGTTATATTTTTTTAATAGGAGGTAACCTAGCTTTGTTCAGAGATGTCACTTCTTCAATTACTGGACAGGATCTATCAGTGGTCACGGACCGAGTGACTTCGCCAGATGAACAACGTAACTTGTGTATTCTAACCAACGATACGTCATCTACAAGGGAACAGGAACAGTGGTGGATAATTGATCTCGGAGATGCCTATGATGTTACCAGGATTGTCATTAAAAATGCTGACAGTATTTGCGGTAAAAGATAATCAATATTCTAAATATTGTGAAAGGATGGGTCGCTTTGCACAGCATGTACCGTTTTGTCTTTATTTATTTATTAATTAATTAATTAATTAATTAATTAATTAATTAATTAATTAATTAATTTATTTCTGTGTGTGTGTGTGTGTGTGTCTGTCTGTCTGTCTGTCTGTCTGTCAGTCCGTTCATGTTGAAAAATGAGAGGTAACACTCCAATTGTTACTTAATCACGCAATCAGTGTTTGATGTTGATACTCACAAGCGTTCGAAATGAAACTTGTTATGACTATTGTTGAATTTATCGAATTTCACAAGAATGGAGGAACACCATATTTGAAACTATAGACTCCACTTCATCAAATATTTCTATCATGAAACTATGTTATATACGTGAATTATTATCTTGATCATACTGAATTCATTGTATTAATATGCAGGAGGTTCAAGTGTCCGCATTGGCCGTGAAAGTAATATATCCCAGAATGCCTTGTGTGGCTCCATCAACGACAGTAGTTCAAATGTTGAAGTCTACTGCACAGTGCCTATCTCTGGACGATACATCAGTCTACAAACTTGTAACAATGCAAGCTTTTGTGAAATCGAAGCTTACTATGGTGAGATATGAATTCAATGTGTTTGGTGTTATGGACATATTTCCCATAATTTATATCCGTGTGTTTTCATATGACTTCAGTCTGAACTGTATAGAAAGTCAGTAACATGTATTCGATCACTTGACTTATGTCCATTGAAACATTATATTGTATATATATATTATTATTTGTAACGAAGTTATCTATTTCCATTAATTTTCATATGAGCTAGATAAAGTTCAAATCATTTGTTATTATGTGTCAATGTTCTTGGCCCAATTAGTCACCTATGTCATCACCTAATTAACATTATTATATTTTGAAGATTTCGAACATCAGCAGACATCCATAGCATGTGAAGATGAACGAATCACACTTACTTGCAACAATGGATACATTAACATAAACAGTGCCACTTACGGTCGAAGTGTTGGAGGTATTTGTCCTTCGTCTTCATCCGAACTAAAAACTGATGTAACGTGTACCGGTGATAGCCAGGATACATTCAGTATTCTATCAACTTTGTGTGATGGTGAAAGAGAATGTACTGTGGATGTTACATCGCACATTAAAGACGTCGTAGGGGATCTATGTCCAGATGTGTATAAGTACGTGACGGTAGAGCACACATGTCTGCCTGAAATCAGAGGTATTAAATTTAACGTTTACAATTGTGGTGTGGTTTTTATTATTTTATGTATACGTCTTCATATCCAATCCTATAGTTTAATTAAAAACGAGAGACTTAATTTCACAAACATGTGGGATCGTCATTTCTGATATATTAGCAAGGTCTATCCATGATTTCAGATAGAATTTTAATTTTTTTATGTAACTTACTGTAGGTAACAATTCGTAATATACCTATGTAATAAACGATAGAGATGTCACTGCTACTTTCTATAGACACCATTATTCCTGCTACTACATGCATGTAACATTACTGTTCTTTGGACGCAATAATTTGTTTAACAACGATATTTGTATCGCCAGGTTCAAGGTCATCAGTCAAATCTGGTTACAGCTGTGAAGGGCAAACACTACCAATAGCATGCATTGGCAAGAACCATTTTATCAACGTAACCAAAGCAACGTACCAAGCAGCCTATGGAAACGATCGATTTTGTGTTGCATCACGAGGTAGATAAAGTTCAGTTTCAGGTCTCCTTCCATTGATTGCCTCCGAAACAAAGGCAATTTTGTTATGACAAAATTATTATATTTGCTGATTTTAGGGACTCATATTGAAATAACAACAGAATATAAAAAAGTAAAGATGATAAATTCCTCAAACTAATCACAGGTAGTGAATACTTTCAAATGAACAACATGTCTTCATTTATGCTCATGGATTTATACTTAATACTAAAGAATGTAATCAATGCGAGTGTATATGTGGCTAAAAGTCTTGAATGTTCTTCACTTTGTATGATTAGAAACTTATGACGTCACAAATCCTAAATCATCCTGCCAGGAATATTATCTGCAAAGTCGACTACTTGGTGACGCTCCTCAAGATGGTGTGTACGAAATTGAGGTTGAGGGTAGGAGCGTCATTGTGTATTGTGACATGACAAGGAACAGAGGAGGGTGGACATTACTGCTTTCTAGTGTCAGTCAAGATGGTTGGACATCAGACACTGTGTTGGAATACAACGTCGAATCACCTTCACTTTACACTGATTATTCCATTCTCGTGTATGCTGACTATATAGTGACAGGTGGAATGGGAGCTACATATCAGGTTGGTTTCCCATTTTACTTCTCGTAAAGGAAGGTAATGCTATAATAGCGCTAATGAAACTACTTGATATATATTTTCATTATAGTAATTGCAAATGGTTTAATGTTGGTAAACATTATATGTATATCAGTTAGTCATTTGCACAAATAGTGATCTTCGGTAATAACACTTTTATATGACAGGATATCAATTATATTGCATCACAGTTCATTCTTTGCAAAGTCTTTCGAATCGCTGGTTTATATCGGAATAATTGTCATTTAACTTAGAGATAACTTAGGCACACCTCTCCACCAGCTTTGCATGAATCGTAATACAAGTTACAAAATGTAATGTTCTCTTTACAATACGTAAACTTTTGTACCACTTGAACAAAGAAGTGAGTACAAGTAGTTTTAGACTATTTACCGGACTGTCACTTTCGGATATGTTCACAAAATCCGTAAATCAATGTTTATGTCGTTCTATCAATTTTTTTCCAGTATCGTTTAGAAGCTAGTAACCGTGGCAACTGGGGAGGCATATGGGAAGCAAACAAAGCGACAACTTTAACTGGGTACACGCCTCAATCGAGTATATTACAAGAGCGGTTTGGTACCTGGACAACGTCCAGCACGAGCATAGAGAACGTTACACCATGGATTGTAGATGACGAGAACAACACAGTCTTGCTGTCGACATCGTCACTTCTGAGTAACGCCAATTGGGGCACTCTTGTCTGTTCAAACTGCAGTCAAAGTCCGTCGCCATGGATAAAGGGATCACAAGAAAGTCCAGGGGCTATTTGGTATTGGGTGAAAGAGACACGAAACGAAAGTGACCGATTTGAAGGTGAATGTTTTCATCACTTTTATTTTATTTTAAAGTACCAATTTACAATGTATTTGGTGAATTCTATGTCCATTTTAAGTTTTGGAGTGTTTACTTATTCACACTATTTATCATTTAACGGGGAAAAAGTGTTATAATTATTCCACATTAATACGGTTTACATAATTTCACAGGCGATAATCTAGCAAAGAGTAAATTAGCCAATCAAAGCAGTACATATAATAGTAATACAACAGCTAACAAAGCAGTAGATGGCATTACTACAACTTCATGGGATGTCAACTCCTGCAGTAGAAGTCTGGTTGAATGGGAGCCATGGTGGATAGTCGATTTAGGTGATTCCTTTGACGTCACACGTGTTGTCATCACATTACCAGCTGATTTACATGGTAAGATTACTCTTAAAATGTATTGACATATTAGAAGGGTAGTGTCTTGAAATTTAATTAATATGGTCATATAGATATATTTTATTTTGCCAACAAGTTTCTAATTAAATCGTATTCTAATTAAACTATCGAATTCGAACACTTCTTTTAATTAAAATGTACCTATATGTACGCACAAAATGTTTTTGTTTGTAACATAATTTGACCTGTTTGAAGCTGTTGTTTTGCGTGAATTGTGGTTTTCAATGAACCCTGTAATGATTACCCTTATTTTAAACAGATTTTTAGGACATGCGTGTTCTTAATATAAGTCTTGACTGTCTTGAATTGCAGGTGAGAACTTGAATGGAATAGAAGTTCGTGTAGGAAATGACCCAACTATAAAAAGTAACGAACAGTGTGGCGATGTTTTAACATTGATGGAAAGTAATACCACAGTTGATGTGTATTGTGATGGCGCCATCGACGCCCAGTATGTTAGTCTTCAAGTTATCAACGCATCAACTTCACTACAGCTCTGTGAAGTAGAGGTGTACCATGGTAAGTGATTTCGAAATGACTGTTTACAATCGTGAATCACACAAAGTTAAAATATCTTTATCAGTACGTCATTTAGAAATGTTGGAAGACTTGATATTCTAAGGAATTAAGATGAACCTAATTAAACATAAAAAAGTTGATGAACTGACGAATATCAACTATGTGTACCAGGGCATGCCAAGTCCTTGCCCCCCCCCCCCACACACACACACACACGCGCGCGCGCGGAAATACCCAAAGAGACAATGTAAACATACGCACGAGAGAAACATTTCCATACTTTTTCCTTCCTCTTGAGTGACAATAAAGACCCTTAGAGGTAATTTAGTATTTTCAAAGTAATTTTGTTAATTTACCATGTCTGGTATTATCTATACAGATTACAACTGTACATCCATTGACGTCACAGACAATATAAAACGCCAGTGTGATTCTAAACATAGTTGTATTGTAGCTGTTGAAGAAGCTGCACTTGGAAGTATACCATGTGGTGAGGATCAACCAAGATCTTTGGATGTCGACTTCATATGCACTGGTATGTTCTTCGATGCCATAAACTCAATACCCTTGTCTTGATTAAACCAAGATATTATCTCTTTCCATTTCAAACCCATTTAGTTCATTCTTGCATATTTTCACAAAATGTTTTGTACTAGCTGCACCTGGAACATTCTTTGAAACCGATTTGTTAAATGTAATGACTTAATTGCAATCACATGTGGTTAAACATATTTATGTAGCAGTACACAGTATAGTGTGATATATACAATGAAATTGATGGTGTCCGCACCCAAAAGTCAGCGCCTCAATGAATCATGATTTGTACTTATTACTATACTACCTATAGATAAAATAAACCAGTAATTGCCATGTACAGCGTCTGATTATTGGGACAGCTTTCAGTGAAGACATTGTTTGTTGTCTGATCGAAAAATTAACGCCATATTTACACCAAATGTAGATTTTACGTTAGCCTTGAGATTACTCCAGTAAAGAAAGGAAGTGTAGAGTACGAACAGTGGCCCCTGGCAGTAAAGTCATTAAGAATAAACCGATTCCGCAGACGAACAACAAACAGTTAACTTGGAAAATAGAACTTTTTTTGAATGACGAATTCAGTAGGATACGAAAGAAAACATTACTTATGTGTCCCTAAACACCTTGTTGTTTCTACAGACAAGGTATCTTCCTCTACAACATTTGAGCTCTATGCATGTGAGGAGTTTGAACACGTTTTGTCATTTGGCTGCAATGAAGATGACTACATAAGTATTATCAGTGCTAACTATGGTCGAACGAACAGTACAGTATGTTTAGGTGGTAGTCTAGACTCGTTAAACACCACATGTATCAATGCTGATACTTTGTCTCTTGTCAAGGAATACTGCGATGGAAAAAGACACTGTACTATTCAGGTTTGTCAACGTTATACTGCTATAATGAAATGTTTTGCATTGTTTGAATCAATACCGCTCAATACAAACCATACAGTTATGTATGTATGTATGTATGTATGTATGTATGTATGTATGTATGTATGTATGTACATGTATGTATGTATGTATGTATGTATGTATGTATGTATGTATGTATGTATGTATGTATGTATGTATGTATGTAATACATGTATGTATGTATGTATGGATGGATGTATGTATGTGTATGTGTGTGTGTATGTATGTATGTATGTATGTATGTATGTATGTATGTATGTATGTATGTATGTATGTATGTATGTATGTAATACATGTATGTATGTATGTATGTATGTATGTATGTATGTATGTATGTAATGTATGTAAGTATGTATGTATGTATGTATGTATGTATGTATGTATGTAATATATTTAACAATAATTATATCTATATAGGTTGATGACAATATACTTGGCGGGGATCCCTGTCCAGATGTTTCCAAATATCTACAGGTTGCCTTTGAGTGTACTGGTATGTACTAAACTGATTTAAAGTTTGCTAGTTTTGGGGATTTTTCAGAAAATATCATAAAGACAGGATGACTGAATGTCAATCTTATCTTTGGTATAGGAAATAATTAAGAAAACGTTGATATAGTTTCTGGTTTGTGTTTTCGAAGTATTCATTGCAACATCACCCATCGCACTTGTCGCACATTTTATTAGAAGCGTAATATTTTCAAATTTAATTAATACAGTTTGTTTTTAGATACACTGTAGTCTGCAAGTGTGTTTTAATTAAATTCTATTCTCCCAACTAGTGTTTAATTATATCCTATTGTACTGACCAACTTTAATCAAACTATTTGAACATTTCTTGTAATTAAAATAAAATATACACATGTGCAATCTTATCGTTAACATTGTATATGAAACAACAATTGTCGCTGGTTTGTGTTTGGTGAAGTGTTCAGTAAAACATCAGCCTCGTAACGTTGTGTAACAATAATGGATGTTCGCTGATTGTCCTTTCTAGATATTCGACCAAGTGGTGATTTGAGTCTGTATACGTGTGAGGATCAAGATGATTTAAAGATATCATGTCCTGACAATTATTTCATAAGAATCGTTGATGCCAACTACGGTAGAACAGAAGGTATGTACATTTTTGAAAATCTAAATAGTTATGATAAGAAATGCACTGATTATTACTATAGATGCATCTGACATGATCACAATCGGGTCCTTGAGTATACATATTATTGTTACATTTGTTATATTACAAGGTTACTTACATTCACAGCACACAAGTACGTTTTAGCATAGCCCAAATAAACTATGACGTCAAGTGCACACCCCAAAACAATACAGCAAGTGTTGCTTTCTGTCTATCATGACGTGATGAAAATGGACTAAATGAGAATGGAGTAGGGTAATAATTCAATTATGATCATTAACTTTGTATGTGGGTGGCGATTTTAACAAGAAATGTTTGTTTTTTATGATCTCCACTGCCATAATTGAAATAGTTAAAACACCAATGAGTTGACGTTGAATCACGATGTGTCTGGTTCTAAAATACCGACAATGTAACGTTTCTTAGTATAAATCTTTTATTTTTTTCAGAGAACACACACTGTGCCTCTCGATCTGGAATCACAGGAATGACATCAAACACTGACTGTGTTGTGAACCAAGTTCTGCCCATTGTAAAGAATTTATGTAACAACAACACACAATGCACGTTACCCAATGATTGGTCTTACTATACAGATGATGAACCATGTCAAGGTACATACAAGTACCTGGAAGTTTCATATATATGTTTAAGTAAGTGTCATAATATGTATTTGAAGTTCAAAATCACGCCAGGTAGTTTTCCAACATTGAATATAGTATCCTAAATATTTCAGATGGAGTCGTATGTACAGGTAAGCATGTCATTGATACCAAGAGTTGTCTTAGTTATGGTTTAGTTGGAAAGGCACATGTGGTAAAAAAAACAGTTGAAAAAAAGGAGAAGAACATGATTTCCTTTTCGATAAAATTACTTGCATCTCTATTAAAGAAAGAGTTCGCAGTCACTCGGTAGTAAGTCTTCACGCGAATAGGAACAATACTTTTAGTCATAGGGCACACGTTATTGTACGAAATGCTGCTACTATTACTAATAACCACCATTATTGAGTAATCCGCTGTACATCTTACATGAATTTTATACCGTTCCCTTTTCGCAGTTGGAATTCACGACCTCTCTCCTGGTTATTACTCCGTTTTCGTAAATCCACGCCAGTCAGATTATGCACTGCACAACCACGTGATTGGGTCGTCCATGGAACGCAACTGGTTGCAATGTACGTCACGGTGTATGACAACGTCTGGATGTGTGTCTGTTAATATGAAGAAAGTGACCAATGGTACGTATGTCTGTGAAATGAACAACATGGTAATTGCCGAGGATGAAGGCGACTTCGTTCACGAAGCAGACTTCGAGTACTATGAATTGGACACGTACTAATAGACACCGAAATTGTGTTATATGAATTAAATCATTGTCATATTATCGTATACGTAGGTTTTTTTAGACGTGTAATCAGTTGTGCTTATAGTGCATATTATACAAATAGCAGTCGGACATCTTTATTCGAGAATTAATTTTTAAAGTTTACAAGTCCTATATTGTTGAAACGTTGCATATATCAATAATATCATCAATATATATATATCAAGGTCTGTCAATTCACGTTTCGTTATGTTTTTGACCTGAAATAGACTAGAAACAAACCCACATACTTCTATAGTGGTCACATTGTATGATTTTCGGGTATTTTCACTGCTTTGGGAGACAGCTGACTGCATAACAATTTGCTAAGTCACATTTTGTTTCAAGTATATGATTGATGACTTTTGACATTCGTCATAGTGATACATGTATGTATACTATTTAGACGTTCATTATATTAAATTCACATGCCCTTATTGTTCCATCCATATCAATAAAATAATGTATTAAAACATCTGTGTTTACTATTCTATTACCAACATTTCATACATCATGTCCAACAAGAGTTTTCCCACCCGAAAAATACTGTTTTGTGTGTTGTGTTCATCTCTGCTTTGCTATGTTATATTTTGTTTGTTATATACAGTTAATTCGACAAGCATTCCTAGGATTGATTTTGTAACTTGTGGAACAACTTTGTCGGTCGGGACAACAATCTGTTATGTTCTCAAATCTTGCTGCCAAAACACCTTTCAGCAAATATTGGTACATATGGCGACAATAGCTCTGTTTCACAACTGTGGAAGGTCATATCTACAGCTAAGAAATTATATTTCTTTTGATCAAATTACCTATGCAAATTAGCCAGTTTTGAGGCACACATTCCAAGGTTTTGATACATCAAGATATGTATAACTACTAATACAGGGAAAAATTACACAAGTGCAAATTGGCTAAATCTCACACAAAACCTTTCGGCTCAGTGGTCATGTTTCACCTCAGACATCCAACACATTGAGATACGTTTTATAAATTTTCAGACATCTGAACACACATATTTGACATACGGAAATATTTGGTGAAAAAAATAGAAACAATCACCAGCCATACTACGTCATGTGCCTTATCTTCGTCTTAAGCATTATCATGTATCGGTTATCCAATAATGACCTTGGGGAATATCATATTTTTCTAGCCACATAAAATGGTGGATCTTATTTTATTCTTATCTTTGGCTAAATTGAAACTTACATAACCTTTTGAAATATGATTGCTACAGGTTTCCTTGGAAATACAATAAAAATTCGATATTTGAAAAAGGATAATTCGATTCCTAACTGGTAACTGAACCAGATTCAATTTATGTCAAATAAATTGCATCGTATTGTTTAAGTATTGCACCTTTCTTTCAATATGAAAAACTGTCTACATTATATCTCTGAATTGTGTATTGTTTATAACAAACAATGCATAGGACTGTAATTGTAGGAATGTACAACATAGTGGGGAAATGATGTCTCACAATTCTTAATTTCATAATTAAATTCGTTTCCTGAAGTTTAAAGCAATTCTTGATAACATCTCAAGTAAACTGCATCTAGTTATTGCATCTATCATTTCATATTGAAAAAGGTTGACACGCCATTTATAAGATGTGTATCCTTTGAACCAAAAACACATGAGTTATAAGCATATGAATACAATATAACGGTGTAGTATTCAAAGATGTCTCACACTTTTACAATATACTCAAAGGATACTCTGCTTATGGTATATTGATGTGCATTTAGGTTCTAAGGTGTTTGGTCATTAAGATCATCATGTGAATCCAATCCATATAACATACAACAATATTGCATATTTGTAAGTTAATAAAAAAATCAACTATCTCTTACTGTATAAAAGTACAAAAGGAATCCACTTGTAATTATACTGTGTATAATAACTCAAATATCATTAATACCTATTTCTGAGGTTTGGAAGTAAAATATTACTTTTAAAATATGGCACAGAAGTTTGAAGAATTGAAAAAGTTGCATTTCCACAACCTTTGCATCTTATGTATACCATACACGATAGGTATTTCTATGAAGATTGTATGACAATTGGCAGGTGGACTTTCTTTTCTAATTTAGCAATAACAGTGTAGAAAGACAAGAATTAGATTTCAAAAAGTAAGTGGTCTTTTGTCAAGAACGTCACAAAACTTTGTGATGCAATAACACATCTTGTGATACAGTTCTTGACTTGGTAACACTTCTCTATTGATGGCCAAGTTAAACCCTGGAATATATCATTCTGTGTATTAAATATTCAACAGAAAATGTCTATGCTGGAGTAGGGCAAGATCCTGTTATGATTGACAAACTCATTTACATTTAACTTTGCAGTTTGACTCCAAAGTGCAAATGTGAACATGATGTCCATGAACTTAATGATTAAATTGCACTCTCCTGCTCATGTCAAATTGGCATTTGGACAAGATATGGAAAAACATACTGCTGGTATATCGTATATGAACACATCTTGAAAGTCAGCAGTTTGAAGTTCCTTTTAGGGTCGATTAAATTGTTGCTGGATAGATTGATAATGAAGTAATTCTTCTGATGATACTGATGGTGTCAAATACTTCAAGGCAGTCAGAAAATCATCTGCCTCAACTGATATACTGTCTGGTGAGCCTGGATTCTCTTCTGAAACAATATAGCAATATTATTTTATGTCAAAATAATATATCAATAATATCCTAATGTTTGATGCATAGTACTTTTTAGTGCTTTCAGATATGTGTAATTTATTTTATCATTTTGATGACTTTATTTCAAACTAAACTGGGCTGAAAAAAAGGGAATAATATTAATTTCTTTTGGCAGTTTTAGATTTACTGTTTCAAATTTGGTAAAATAAACACCACTGTGTATTCCATCAAACTGTTCCTAAATAATTGCTGTTTGACATTTTGAAAATACAGTTATATGGTATGGCTATTGCACAAGATAAAACATACTTAAAATACTCCAAGGAAATTGCATGAATGCATTCCAAACAATGGTTAAAATTGAAACAAAATGATGCACAAATATTAAATGTGACAAAACCCGGAAAATGTTAAGTGATTAGAAGAAAACTGTCAGACCTAGAACAAAGGTTGGTATTTCATCACAAGACTTCACCCACCTTGCTCTAAAGCTGTTATTTTCCTCTTGACTGCATTAAGCATAGCATCAGCACACAGTGAATAAAAGTCAGCACCAGTTAAATTCATTGGACATTTCTCTACTATGTCTTCCAAGTCACAGTTATCAGAAAGCTGAAACCTGTATATAGAACAAAATACTGGCAATCAGCAACAACACAAATGCATCTTTACACACACTGAATAAGAAATGTATGCAAAACATCTTATTTTGTGAATCTGTGATTGATTTGTAATAGTCCATA
The DNA here is from genome assembly GCF_964340395.1 of Glandiceps talaboti. Classification (NCBI taxonomy): domain Eukaryota; kingdom Metazoa; phylum Hemichordata; class Enteropneusta; family Spengelidae; genus Glandiceps; species Glandiceps talaboti. The sequence goes on along the minus strand of NC_135550.1, from coordinate 12,928,374 downwards.
GCAGGTGGACATTTTTCTGTATTTAAGATATTCTGTCTGTGAAAGGATCAATGTTGCAAGTGATTTAAAAAAAAAAATTTTGTATAATTGATTTTCTATGTCAACTTACTTTCTTGTAAGGGCTTTGATGATCTTCAGCTGTGACTTCTTATCAGCACTGACACCCAAGTACAGTAGTTTATCAAACCTGTTAATTGTAAAATAGGTATCAATTATCAGAATATGAAAATTCATAGCGAGAATTAGTATATTGCTTGCTTCCAGTATAGGTATAGAAATGTCAACTATCATGTAAATGTAAATAAGGCTAATTATACTATTTTGTTCAAAATTTTGGCATTTCTACCCATACCATCAAAAACTCTTTAGCTGTTCTTCAACTATCATGTTCATAAACAGACAGCTGAGAGAGTCAAACGGATAGACAGAGACAAAATTTAAACAGTATTTTTTCGATTTTTACAGAAGGCAATAAATTGTAGAGAAGCTGGTATTGAAATTGGAAATTCCAAGATGAAATGCAGCCTGCTAGGGCTAAGTGCACTATTATCATACAGCATATATGAAGGCAACTGTTTTTATATATCAAATCCTACCTGCCAGGTCTAAGCAATGCAGGATCTAGTAAGTCAGGTCTATTGGTGGCACCAATCACAAACACATCACTAGCTTTATGAAGTCCATCCAACTCTGCCAATAACTGAGACACAACTCTGTCAACAGAAAAAAACAATTATAGCAAACATTAACATGGATGCGACATGATATTGTGGTAAATTTGATCTAAGATGGCTTGTGTCACTTAGACAAACAACTCAAGATGAGAAGGTATTGTATCACATGATATAAGACATCATCATACATTTGCATGTATACTGGAGAATTGTACACTACCATGTACATGTATTCAGGCAATGTTTTACTTTTATACCTGCTAGCCTTACCATCCTATACATGATATTTACCTGTCCATAACTCCACCAGAGTCACCACTTCTTCCTCGGTTAGGTGCCAGTGAGTCCAATTCATCAAAGAAGATAACACATGGTCTAGCACTGCGAGCTCTGTGAAAGACTACAAAGAGAGAGGTGCACATGAGCATGTAAATTATCCACTATTAGTATTGATATGCTTTCTGAAAAGAGGCAACAATATTCCATTAGGTCAAGTGGTATAACTATTCTTTTCACTATAACGGTTTAACTTTTAAACTCACTGAGATGAGGATAATACAATAAGGTGGTACTTGTAAATTCTTATAAGTATCTTCATCTAAGTCAAAGTTCCTCCTCTCTTTATACATGTTCTTCAGTGCACATATGACAGACAATACAATGAACATGTAAAGTAGAACTCTTTCAATTTCATTTACTGGCCAGGACTACTTTTTTTTTATACAGCTTACTTGTACCTAAAAATCAAACACACTCATAAAAACAAAGATTGCAAAGTGGGGGTCGCATTTAATTGACCCATATTTTCTTACCTTCCCTGACGTTTTCTTCACTCTGACCTACATACATGTTTATCAGCTCAGGGCCCTTCACACTGAAATAAAAGATTGAAAAATTACCATTATGCATCTGTAGATATTCTTCAGGGAAGTGATGTATCATGTTTATGCTTGACTTAAATGTATTATTATTATCCTGAGGAAGACCTGAGGACTCAAGCATTTTGGCAAAGTGTGATCTTACTTGTAGTAGGCAGTATCAATATAAAACATAAACTCTAGAATGATCACCTGCATTGCCTCATAATAACACAACAAGTAACGCTGAAGTAAAGCACTTTCTCTATGTGCTACATTCATTTATAGCATTCATATCAACTGTAAAAGTATACTATTTCGATTGGTTTATTTACAAGTCTAGCATGTGACCATTCAATTAGCAAATGAAACAGTATACTTTTACACTTGATATGGATGCTACAAACGATTGTAGTACATACAGAAAATGCTTTACTTTGGTGCTATGTAGTTTTTATATTTTATATTTGAAATAACTGTTGGATACCAAAACACACACTGTGGGTATTATAAATAATTTCACATATTTCAAATTATATTTGACAACTCACCTGAGGAAGTTCAGGGAGCATTCTGTAGCCACAGCTTTGGCTAACAAAGTCTTCCCAGTACCAGGTGGTCCATAGAGTAATACACCTAGAAAACATCAACCCAAACATGTAAAGTGATACAGTTCTTACAATATGTCCTTGATTATGGAGAGTTTTTTTGAAATTCTACTAATCCACTTAATTGGTGCAAAAAGAAATTGTTAATGTTTTTAAAGTGTGATTGTATACAGTAACTACTCAACCATACCTGATCTTCTGAGTCCAGTGGCCAGTAACTCAGGGTGCTGTAGAGGGAGCTGTATAGTATCTAATATTTCACTTTTGACATCAGCTAATCCTCCGACATCTTCCCATGTTATATTAGGTACCTAGTTAAATGTACAATATAGATACATGTAGTTATAGTCAATAAGAGGCCATGGACTAAGTATTATAGTCAGTATCAATTCAGATAAAGGCCCACACTTGTTCATTTACTAGGCTCTGGGTATCACGATCGATATACCCAAGCATGAGTGTTTCAATTTCAAAGTCCCTAATCTAGAAGTCTAAATCATACCTCATTTTCTCAATGGAAAAAATGAGTGTAAGATATGTGCTGGAAAGACTTGTTTTGAGTCCCTAACCTGTTGTTCCTTAACCTTATAAATCAAATCATGTTGTATATTATATCAGTCATACTAAATTACCTTTTAACCTGATATATAAATAGTGTTGTTAATGCTTTACCCACTTGCCGCTATTACCCCTTATCTCATATTTTGTGCTTTTCGATTTTTTTATCTAATTTTCTTTCCTGGCAATTTAACCATCAAAGGAAACCTATGAGAATTTCATCAAGATATCGTGGTTCTTGTTTTTGAACCATAACCACTAATAAGTAATCTAATTCAAAATTTCTCTATCTCCTTGAAAATGTCATGTATTCAGAAGTACACTTCCTAATGTAAGACTTTGAAACATATTTTATTACTGAAATTTACTGATCACAATACCAGAAGTCTCATTACATGAATACTACTGTACAAGAGATAAATAAATGAATTCACCTTAGGTGCTCCAATCACATCAGAATGAGCTGACTGTAAATGATCCAATGCCATATCAAAATCTTTCATTTGCATTTGTACACCTGCACTGCATAGATCCTTCTCTTCTTGAAGGGACAATCGACTACCTATAGAACTAAATAGTATAAAAAATTATCATCAGTCAAGCTTTCTGTGTCAATCAATATGATGGAAAAGATTTTTCTCCATGAGTATACTTAAATGTGTTAAAAGAAATTATCTAATTTAAATGAAAGTCATGTCAATGAGAGGGATAAGAAGGGAGTTTCACATTCACTTACCAAGACTGTACAACTCTTCTATAAGCTGATCTATTAGTAGTTGCTATAAGAGCATGGAGGTCTCCTAATACCATTCCCTGAAAACGAATGACATTACTTTGTTTATGTTAGCTTAGAAATTTGAGATATCCATGCAAAATTGATATATATATACATGTATAACATATACAAGAATATGTTTATGACAGTATAATTGATTGCAATAAGACTAGCAAACAACTAGTAACTCACAAACTATTGTACACTGAAAGAGTATCATCAACATCTTGTAGACAGTGAAATAGACTGATCAAACACTTACAGCTGTTTTCTTGGCTGCATGCTGTAAACTGACATCTCTGGCTAAAGGTATATCTCTACATAGAGATTCTAGTATCTCAAGTCTCTCTTCTTCGGATGGTACCTACAATAGAATGCAATGTATTGATATTATCTGTAAAGACTCCAAAGAATATGTATTGAGATATCATATCTACAGAACAACTTTAATGGTTATATAGGTGTTGGTAAATACTGAATGTTATGTATAGATACAAACAAGGACAAAATAAATCCTAGAATAATGTTGATCCCAGTGTGTCAGTAATGAACGTGTTTGGCAAAGAGCAAAAAGTGACAGGATTATGATAACAAGTCTCAGAATAGAAAGACAGCACCTATGACAGTGTACACAAAAATACAGAACACAAAAACAAGAAAAAAAATAATGAAATAATCCACGTTTAGGTCAAAAATGAGATTTATAAAGTTATTTTCAAACTTAGCTTACCTCCATAGTGAAATGATTCAGAAAACAGCTATGAATATCAGCACTGATATCTTTTGGAGTGTTGGTTGTTGCTATGACTACAAGGGGCCACAAACTGTCTTGCTTGGTAAATGATGAAATGATCTGTGCTAAACTGCTTGCGACTCTAGTGTCTGATCAAAGAGATAACGAAATTGTCAAAAGATTATTAAAAAGTAAAGCTACAATACATGATGGTTCACATTATGTCCAAAAATATTTCACATTATTTCGCCTTGCATTTAATTCATACTATGTGTTTTGTAGACAGTATGAACTAGCAAATGCATCCAACCTCAAGTAGGCATGCAAACTATACAGTCATTTTGTATGATGAAGTTCTACAAAATCCATATTGAGGTCTTACAAGTTTATAATAGGACACTGTAAGAATTATGAAAATGTGAATTTGGCAATTATTTAAAAAATAATAATAATAATGAAGTGAATATTTCAAAATAGTAATTGGTTAAACATTGGCAAAATCCTGAAAGTTAACAAATAGGACATTTTCAAGCATCTTAAATTGCGACTAGATATTGAAACTCATGGAGAATGTTATCTCTTCATACTCCTGCTAAACAGCACAACTCTAAAGGTATGAAATCTATTACACAAAGCCTACGAAGTTACCTTCTCCAGTACCATCTTTATCCTTGGATAAGACATCAATATTCCTGAGATGTAACATACATGGGGTATGTAAACTAGCTGTGAATCAATATACACAATATACAGTATAAAACAAACAAGACAGTGTCAATTTCGATCACAGAAAAGTAAAAGCTCATCCAATATGGCTATTCATTATAATCATAAATTAATTATACATCCATTGTTTATCAAGGAAGTACTTAGTAAATCTCATTTTCAATGCTGACAATGAAGCAGTGCATGCACTAGAGACTCAAACTCAAGTTCTTGTATTAGTGTTATGTTATTTATTACCAAATGACTAAATCATATCAGTCTTTTGATTGGAACCAACTTATAAATTTATCAGCTATATGTTTTTACTCAACTAGTTTTTAATCCTTTTCTACCACACACCTTCAATAGGCAATTTCTACTACTGAGCTATGCTTTTGTATGCACCAAATGACTGCAAAACAATTGAATTGATTCTTGGCGATGAGAGAAACAAGGCATCACAAAATTCTGACATTATATGTATAAATCCATTGGCAGAAAGACATTACAGTTTGCTCAAAGGAAAATTCTTAATCAAATAATATTCATTTGCACCCAACTGAGGACATACATGTACATGTATAATGACTATTCATTTGATGTAAGAGAATTACAAAATGTAAAATCCACATGACTGTTTAATCTAAGGGTACACACCTCATAATCAGCACTGATAGTGATACACAATGAACACTTACCTTTGTGGAATGTATTCTTAATTTTGGCTTCAGTGGCAGCAGATGTGTCACCACACAGGTCATGGCAGTTCATAGACATTATATGTAAATTAAGACATCTACTGACTGCTTTGACAACTGTGGTCTTGCCACTTCCAGTTGGTCCACTTACCAGTATACATGGCAGTATGTTATGAAAGCCAAACCTATGTACAATATGGAAATCACAATATACTAATATCAGATCTATGGATAGACAAGATCAGTTGTTTGAAATGTGTATACATACTATTATACCATACATGAGCCAAGTTGAACAAAAAATATGGAATATATATTCTGGTCGTTCTACGTCATGACAATGCCCATCTATGTCACGACAATGTGTACCTATATCACTGGTTCTGCTTGTTCAAAATATGTCAAAACATTCATAATTGTCATTACTTTTTCTTTGATATTACTGGCGCTGGTATAATAATTATGTTATTCTCCAATATTTTTCTTCATTCAGCCGGAAAATACTCATGAGCTACATGTAAGGGTTGTCACTACTCGTCTAGTGACTTGTAGTGACAAAGGCCTCTTAGGTCACTCATATTTTCCTTGGCTGAACAAGAAAAATATTGGGGGAAATATCATCTAATTAGAGTGAATCAGAAGCTTTTTGCCACTGGTAATAGACTATTTGTACCATTGACGTATCATGAATACTGATGTTTTGAAGTTTAGCAGAATAACAATTTGTCACATGTAGGCATCAATTTACAATTTTCATGTATTATGATCAATCAAACCTTAGTTAAAATGCTGCTACAATAAATACAGTACTAGTGAATCTTCAAACTAAGTAAGTATTATCATTATTTCTGTATTTTAAATGTATGTGCAATATTAAGCTCACCTTGGTTGTAGGAATGTCATCAAGTATGCTTCTATTTTGCTGACATATTCATAGAGACCAGCTGGTACTGGAGATTTCCATATTGGATCTAGACTACTGCTATGGTAGGCATCCATTGTGACTGGAATGAAGCTGTTAACTGCTGGCTCCTGGATGAATGAACAGGGAAATTATGAAATTGTAGATTTTCTCCGAAAAAAATAATTCTGATCAACAGTTGTATTGTTGGGAAATAACAATCGTCTACGGCTATTTGAAGATTTGAAAGTCGAGATTTGGTCCACTTTCTCTCTTCTTCTTGACAATATGTGTCTTGTTGAGAAAAGTCATTTCATATGATAAGTGTAAAGGTTTCATATTTTTTATTTCTATATACAATAGGTTATATTTTGTAGTAAGCATGTTTTATCTCGTTAGTAAACAGAAAGTAAATATCATTGCCACTTGTCAGCAAGGAAGCATTATAGACTTGTTGTCCCCTATAAATTGTGTACCTCTCATAAGATCATGTTTGCTCTTCCCCGTTGGGGTTTTCTTGTGTATTTAGTTTTCCTCTATGTAAGCCATCAGGCTTGTTTATATTCTGCATAAATTGAAATAGCTCGACCCTATCACATCTCTTCTCTTCTGCAATCCCACATTGTTGGGTGGGCTAATGTACACCTACTTGATAGACTGCTGTGTGTTCCACATCAGCTCTGTACACTGTGTTATGTTCTACTATAGGTTCCAGCTTCACGACTTTGTAATAGACACAGTCAGATTGTGCAGTTGTGAGTGGATTTTCAGTCAGGTCAGAGATCATATCACTACTTCCCTTTGGGTTGACACAGATCACATCATCAGTTCTTACTAGTCTGTGAAAATATAATGAGACATGCATAATAATTTGCACTCAAACTTCATGACACATTTGCATATTTCTCATTGATAGAATGGCTGGTTCAGAGTCTGCATGATGTCTGTTTGAGTCTCTCTTCTTCCATTGTTTTCTGAATGTTAGTGCTGTTGCCATTGTCATCAATCTGATTAAAATCTGATGAAGAAAAGGCTCGATTTAAATCACTTCTTGCATTTCACATTTATTGTGTCCGTCCTTTATATTCTATTTTTATTTACACATCAAAAGAAATATGGTAAATAAAGAAAAATTGAGATGTCTCCTTGGATTTTCGTCTGATAGCATTTTCAGTCTCCTTATGAAAGTTACCTATGCTAAAACTGTTTTAATTAATAATTAGTTCCTATTGTTTCATATAACATACCTGGTGATGGAGAAGTATTTCTTGAGAGCTGTGTCAAATTTACCATGCATGGAATATGATGGTGATTTGACCAATGCAATATGTAGTGATTTGGCAAAAGGCAAGACTGTATTGCAATCCAGTGGAGATGATGGCCTAATACCAGTACTCTATTGTGAAGAGAAATAAAAGTACAGCTATTTTGTTTGTCAATGTGTGTAAAACAGAATAACATGTTGACAAGCTACATGGGGAAACCTGTTGAAACTCTCTAAACGTTGTCTAAAAGTACACCTAGTAACCCTGGTAAGTTGATTACGGGACTCAGGTGAAATGTAGAATATATCCACTAATACAATGTATGCCTTTCCTAACATTGAATATAGTGTGTTCATCTTTAGTAAATCATTTCAGTATACATGTATTACCAAAAACAGTATTCACAAATACCAATCAATAGCTTTATGCAGTAATTGGTCTAATTGTGATTTTTGATTTAGGGAGCAAATACGTTTACAAATAACAAGTAAAGTTCCCCATACCTCAACAATTAGTTGACTATTAGGCTGTATAAGAGATGATGGATGATGTTGCATATTAAACCATAACAATGGTGACAAATATATTGAATCGTCTCTAAGTTGCATTTTTGTCTTATCTTTCTCATGCATTAAGGCATCTTCACTTTCATCCTTTTCTGCAACAACACACACGTTTGCAATATGCATCTTAGACATCTTGACAGTTGGTGGGGTGGGTGCATTCCCTTGGTCATCGATAGTAAACTTGACTTCAGGACTTGGATTTGGTGCTACTGACATGACCTGTGTTTCTTCCAAATGATCACTGTACATTTGCACTGTAATCCAACCTCCGTTGTAGCTGTTCAACTTCTGTAAGGTGGCAGCAGTTACGCCGACACAATTTAAGAGATCAACTTGTCCCATGTTATCTGTATGATATTGGCTCAGGATATCAAGGAAGTCATTGCACTGAGGAAGAACGATTGGTTTGAGACCAAGTCTGGTCTTTAAAAGTTTCGCCAAATGTCTGGCAGATTTCAACTTTGCTAGTGTCCTGGTAGCTTCAGCATTTTGAATTTGTCCATGCTGCAGAAGGGATGCCGTGAAATCTATTGTTTTCAAACAGGCTGCAAAGTCTGACAGAAGCAATGGTTCTTCAGTCTTGCAGAGATCAGTTGTCTCTGACTTACTGGTGATTGTCTTTTCATCATCAATGTTGTCATTTGCGATGGGCAACACCACTATAGATGTATGAACAGTGATAATACCTTGCAGCGTTGGTTGGCACTCTAACACAACCAAGTTGGAACATAGGTGGAAAACTTCATCATAGTCTCTTGTATCTTTTCCATTGGTCATGTTTGCTAGTGGCGTCAGGAGAACATCGCCCTCACGTGCCAATATTTTCTGTTTACAACTGCACACGAGCATGCCCGTACTAAACTCATGGCCTTTGGACCACAGGTAACTGGCCCTGGTCCTAGCTCCAAAGACAACCTTCTGCAGTGGAAACGTTCTAACAGGTCTAACCAACACAACTGCATCTGGATCTATTCTATAATGTGCATGGAAATATTTTGTGGTGTGCAAAACTACGTCCACATCACTGAACCCCGCAACTGATTTTATACATGTTGTCTCACCCAACTGCAAGCAGACGAAAAGTTCTGACGACTGCTGTCCCGTCACTTCCGGGTATTTTGGGCGGAGGATAGATACCACAGATCCATTTTCAACTTTCTCGCCAACTAACCATGTCGCGTGAGTCTGGTTTATGCCAACATATAGAGGATGGACTGGTTGGAAGTTGGAACAATTGCAAAATCTTGCCCAACCAGAACCGACACTCGCGACCCTGTTCGCCATGTTTTACTTCAGTAAGACTCCCTATCTTACTGACTTTAAGGTTAAAAAATTGTTCTACTAAATAGAGCATAATTTCGAATCAAAGACCGCAATTAGTAGCTCCGAGGAAATGACAATATACTCAGAATTACCGCTAAACTTTGAAAGATAAACAAACATGAAGGGGGGCTATCCCTTTACGCTTTGCTTTCGTTAAAAAATATCAGTAGCTGGAGGGTCTTATTGAAACGTTCCTACTTCCGGGTTAAAGTTCAAATACGGTGAACGCACTTTACCATCACATGTGAGTTTGTTGTCCTTACAATGTTGCGTAGAATTCAAATGATAAGAGCTGAGTCAGTAAATAATTCACTCTGTTAAGTCTGTAGCAGTGTATCTCCAAACATGAAGTAAGTAACATTTTCATTTTTGGTCCAGATTTCTGTGGACTGTCACTTATTTGTGTGTGATATTTGAATAAATCAATAAATGTACAACTACAAGTTCCAACACTTATATTATAAGTTATATTTAATTTATGCATTGAATCATGCTGTGTTATTGCAGGTTGAATATTGATGGTTTGTTGGTTTACTTTCCCTATGACTATATTTATCCTGAGCAGTACACGTATATGCAGGAACTGAAACGAGCTCTAGATGCCAAGGTACATACATATAGGAATTAACTTTAACATCATACATACATGCATACATTTTATAAATATGACATAGTATACATATTATTAGGTATGTCAATTGCATTGTCACAATTTTAAAGCATTTCCAGGTACAGTGTCTTCATATTTCAGTGAACCGCTAGTGACTTGAAGATAAAGTGCATATTAACATAACCTAGGAAATGCTCCCTTTGGGACAATCAATTTTTAAAAGGGAAATTATATCACTTTTCCTGTGATGCAGAAAGAGATAAGATAGATGGATGGATGGTGGGAGGGAGGGAGGAAGGGAGGGATGGACAGACGGATGGCTGGCTGGATGGATGGACAGACTGGCTGACTGACTGATCATGTATGTGACAGTGTAAACAGCAACACAGAGAACTGTTTCTCGTCAGCATGCACATCACCTACATTCTCTCGCACCAGTCTTCTTTTTGTCATGTCTGTCCAGCCAATGCAGTCTGCAGATCTGTGTGAAAAACACAAAAATAACCCTTCCTACTTCAGTGAAGACAACGGCAGATCCAATCATGAAAATAAAAACTATATATACATACACACTTGCTCTAAAGTACTAAATAAAACGAACAGTGTAGTAACTGCCATAAATAGTAGACTTAGTGACAGATTTGTTGAGAATAATAATAAAACAAATTGCATCCTCGCACCACTTTAGACAAAATGTCCTGACCAGAAACAAGTCTCCTTTTTTTTGGCCTAATGGTAACCTGCATTATGAAAACTTACATCTTGGCTTTATTGGTACAGAAATAAAACCACACATCTCACTATTGATATAATGTTTATGTGAATTATTTTATTCCTTACTTTCTTACCAGGGTCACTGTGTGCTGGAGATGCCTTCTGGTACTGGTAAAACAGTATCTCTGCTGTCCCTTATCATTGCCTACCAGAAAGCCCATCCATTAGAAGTAACAAAACTCATCTATTGCTCCAGAACAGTTCCAGAGATTGAAAAGGTGATGTAGGACATGTACATATATAAACTATGAAAATAAAAACTATATATATACATATCTCTATTTCAGTTATCATTACTATATTAAGGCTTATCAATGTTAACAAAAAGTTGATTTCAATGTTACTGGAAATGTGTTTCATCCAGTAAACATGCAAAAGTAATCTTTTACGTCCTCGCTCCCCATTTAAAAATAAGTTTGATAAGGAATAACCTTGTGAGATGCACTTATTATATAACATATAATAATAATGATGCATGTACATTTCATATAATAGGTATTCATATCACATCTGCAACATTTTAAAAATAAATATTGTCAAATATGAATTTATGCTGCAAAGAACAATCAAATGTTTGGTTAGTATGAATTGATAAAAATTGTAAAAAGCAAATTACCGAATTAATGTAATTCACTAACTGCATCATAAAATACATAAAACATACAAATATTCTCGTCAAACAAACATTTTGTTTTCACTGTCAATGTTAGTTCATTGATATCAGACATGGTATGAATAGTTTTTAAAGATCTGATATTTTGGTTGTTTAATAACAGGTTTTGGAAGAGTTGAAGAATTTGATGGAATACTACAAAAAAGAGACTGGAGAAGATCCTAACATTCTAGGATTGGCATTGACATCAAGAAGGAATTTATGTATTCATCCAGAAGTATGTACCACTGTCATAATGTTCATTTCGAATGAACTTACAAGACTATCTTGACATGTTCATCAATTATCCGTTGAGTTCAGTTTGTGGTCTATGCCCAAATATGAGTAAAGCTCTGGACTTTTAAAAGCTGCAGTTGAGAACAAATGAACAAATTTGAACAAATTTATGGTGACAATTTCATTTATCCCAGGCCAGAAAATATGAAAGATACAGAGAATTATTTAGCCCCAGATAGTTGTTGTAGTTGTCCAAACTGTTGTTTGTCAGACTTATAAAAGTTCATCCACAACAGGAGAATGATTCCATGTAATCTTTATTAAGATAACACTAATCCAATGACCCGGGATTAAAACAAAGCCCTTTAAATGTGTCACTGTTGACAAAGTACAAGTGTGTCACTCACTTGCAACCACACGACAGAAAAACCAATAGCATTGTTTCCATCCTAATTTCACTTTGTTTGAATACAAGATTTGCCTGCATTAGGTTTCTTTCTTGTTATGTGAGCTTGACAGTCTGAAAACCTGGTAGACTTGTGATAATGATGTTGTCGTCATATTTTCCTTTCACAGGTCAGCAGAAGTAGTGTAGGTAAAGTTGTTGACAGTCAGTGTTTCAGTCTAACAGCTTCACATGTCAGAGAAAGACACCGACACAATCCAACGATACCAGTATGTACATTTTATGAAGTAAGTATTTCGCAACTGCTACCAACATATGTGATTTGCATTCTTAGTTTGTATGGACTATACAATGTAGTATAGTTTTCTCATTTAAAATATGAAGTCTAGTCAAAGAAACAGTAAGGTTTGCTTTTTAATATAACTGTTGTACGTAGAATGAAGGCAGTTGGTTTTGTATATGGACATAGACACATCTAACTTCCTTCATAGACAAATTCAATTGGTCATTTGATGTTTCTGCAATACTCATATCAAATAATTGATATTCTATCTTAAGCTGTCATACTTGCCTACAGTAAACTGGCAAACAAGAAATTGTACTTTTAACTGAACTTTAAACTCTATTTCATCATAATATTAAACTGTTCTTATTACAGCTTTCAACATATACTGACCAAATGAAAATATAAACAGACACTCAATATGAACATTAGGAAATAATCGGTGACCCGGTTACTGTTATGTACTCATCTGCTAGTGCACATGTTAATGAATTTTACATTGATGTGTTGTTAGGATTTTGATGCGATTGGTAGAGAGACTCCATTGCCATCAGGTATTTACAGTATAGATGATATGAAAGACTTTGGAAGACAACGTAATTGGTGTCCATATTTCATGGCTAGGTATTCAGTAAGTATCAAATGTATGTGGATATTTTACATAAACAGTGGAGTGATACATGTTGATAAGATTCCTCAGCCTCTTGATCTCTCTGATTTCAGCCAGTGCATTGCATATGTAGTTTGAAGGTGTTATTATAATGAAATATGCTTACACAGGCAAACAAACTGGAATTTGTTTAAGAAATACATTTCGTGATGAATTTAATTATAACTTAAGGTCAAAAGTTAATGGTTGTAACATGTTCCATCAGCATTGTGAACAAATTATCAACATTACACACACACACACACACACATGCACGCATGCACATAAACACACACACATAAACACATTTATTCTCAAACAGCAGTGAAGAGTTTCTTTAAGACTTGTGCTCTGATGATGGATGATAAATGTAGATATAACGATAAAAGATATAGTCCAACATTATCTGTTTCGTGAACAATTGTTTAATCAGAATTTGAACCATGCAATAAAATGAATTTTATCATGAGAATTAACTGTACCTAATGTTTTATTTGTTTTGATTACAGATTTTACATGCCAACATAATTGTATATAGTTATCACTATTTACTGGACCCAAAAATTGCTGACATTGTCTCTAAAGAATTCGCCAAGAATTCTGTTGTTGTCTTTGATGAAGCCCACAATATTGGTATGTGGAATAAGTTGTCTCATTCAACAAGTTTGGTATATTAATCACAATGAAGAATGTAAATAGCTGAATTCCTTTCTGCTTTTCTCTATCCCATATACACATCAGACTCTTATTAAAAGCATTGTTGGTGGCTAAGTGGTTAAACCACTTGCCTCTTACCACTGCAGCTAGGGATAAAATTAACCATGCTGTAAGTAAGAAAAGTGTCGTTCAGTTTGACTCTACGTACCGAACAACGTAGGTTTTCCCCGGGTACTCCGGTTTTCTTCTGCATTAACACTGAACCCATGAGGGATGGCCCTCACTGGACTTCTTAGGAGACAAGTGTTTATATACTTTAAAGAACTATCCAATATAAATAAAGATTTTTTATTATTATTTATATTTTATGCACTATATCGAATTTGTAGCCAATTTTGGAAGTAATGAAGACATGTTGAAAATAATTGGTGAATTGAGGAAATTATTTTAGAAGATAATTCTTTTTGCCGGTAACAAGTCTATATAACCCATTTGCATTTCATTAGTTATGTAGTGCATTTCTAATATATGAAGTCATGGAAAATTTCAAATTAGAGTTTTCATGTTTTGAAAAAAATTTGTTCAAAATGTTTATGATTACATATGATTAATACAATTATGACATGATATAGTTCATATGACAGTCATCACCTATATTAGTTATGTTAATATATTCATTATCAGTTTGTAGACAAGAAAAACATTCACATATCCATAACCCCAGTGGTAAACTCTTTTAGCAATTTGACAGCTTACTAACTGTACTTATTGTTTTATTTCTAGATAATGTGTGTATAGATTCACTGAGTGTAAACATTACAAGGAGAACACTAGAAAAATGTCAGACCAATGTAGAGACTTTACAGACAGCAATTAGCAAGTAAGTGTGGTTAAAATGGTAGATGCAAAATATCAAAGAGTAGTGAAAAGACTGTATATCTATGGTATTACAAGTGTGATAAAATCAGTGTCACATGAAAAGTGTTCTCTCAAATCAAAAACTTAGGGCATATGTCATTTTAGTATTAATGATCAAAAACTGTAAACATCCGTCATGGGACATATGCTAACAGTAGTGAATGTATATTTCTCAAATCTCTAAATTTCTTTGTATCTGTATTCTTGTCCGTCAAATATAGAGAACACATTCAATGAATTTATGTTGTATTTTTTTTTCACAATAGAATTAAGGAGAAGGATGCTAACCGTCTAAGACAAGAATACCAAAGACTAGTGGAGGGTCTTAGAGAAGCTAGTGTTGCCAGGGAAACCGATGTACAACTTGCCAATCCTGTGCTACCAGATGAAATCTTACAAGGTACAGAATTACAGTATAATTTCTTAACCTAATTTCTTCAGCCCAATGTCTAAGCTATTGTATGCTATCATGTTATAAACGTTGTCTTTTAAAACTGAAGCTGACAATGATATTAATGATAATCAGTTACTTCTATTGCATGCAGAGTTCAATCAGAAAAATCAGAATTATTTTCAGAAACTTTTCAAATACTAATACTTCTACTATATAAAGTTGCAATGTATGCATTTATTCTGTTATTTCTAGGATTTTATCAGACACCTCACCTCCAGAGTTTTATTTTACAAAAATGCTTCTGGGGCTTGTCAAACAGGTATAATGCAAATTACAAAGTAACCAATTATTTCCCAAAGTTATGATAAGCAAATGTAACAATAGTCAGCATTAATAATGAGTGCCCATTTTGTTTCAGAAATCTCAAGGCAATTCTAAAAAATTCATGATTCTTAAACTCATTTTGCAATTATATTGATTTTAATTTTCTTTTTCAGAGGCTGTTCCTGGTAATATTAGAAATGCTGAACATTTCATAGGATTTATGAAAAGATTCCTTGAGTACTTAAAGACTAGACTACGAGTACAACATGTCGTGTCAGAAAGTCCACCATCATTCTTGAAAGATATCTATAGTAAAGTTTGTATTGAAAGGAAACCACTCAGGTGAGTATAGATTGATGAAATACATATTCGGTAATATTAAAATTCCTTTCATAGGGAGGGTGATGAGATGTTTTGTTTTATTCAGTAAATTTGTTCACACAAAACAAGCAGGTATGAAAATTAAGACACCATAATGAGTCCACTTGTGCCAGAAACTGTACTATTGTGACCATATTTTTATATATCTTTCCTGCTTTAGGTTTTGTTCTGAAAGACTACATTCCTTATTGAGAGTACTAGAACTATCTGAAATTCAAGACTTGTCCTCTATCAGCCTTGTTGCTAACTTTGCTACTCTCGTCAGCACCTATACTAAAGGTCAGTGATTTGTTTATCTATGTTTTGTTTATGCATGACTTTACATACCTCTGTTTGTTTGTTTGTTTGTTTGTTTGTCTGTTGACTTCTCAAGCATGTCATCATTTGAAGTTCTCCGTCAACATGTACTTGCAAGAGCAAGCAGGAAAATCGTTCACCATGAAAAGTATTAGTTGATGCAGTAGTAAAGATTTACTCTTGTTTGCAACTTCTCAAGAACAATTGAATATGCTATTTGCTCAAATCCACACTTCTGTCAGTTACATGCAGCTGGATAGGACTTTTATATATAATCTAATTAAAGTACAGTTCCAAGGTTTAATTTCTCTTATTCATTGCTATAGATGTATACTCTGTGCTTCTCCAATTTTAACAAATAATTTGAAATATTTGGCAAATTATTTGAAGCGGTTTTATATTATTTTTGTAGGTTTTAGTTTGATAATAGAGCCATTTGATGACAGAACACCTACAATACCAAACCCAGTCTTACACTTTAGGTGAGTAGTTTGGCAAATACTTTCAAATTGCATCTAATTACTGGTTTTGTGTTGTTCATTTGTGTTGTTCAACATTACATCTAATCTTAAAGTGAGCGAGTGGGTGAGTAGGTAGGTGGGTGGGCGGTTCGATTTGCTGGTGAGTGAATGTGTGAGTGAGTGACAGTGAGTGAGTGTGTGTGTGTGAGTGAATGAATGAATGAATGAATGAATGAATGAATGAATGAATGGTTCAGTGACTAAGCAAGCATTAGTGAATGATAAAGTAAGTCAAGAAGTGAGTGGATGAGCAAGCAAGTGTACTGAAATGTTATCTTTTCTCTATGACAGCTGTATGGATGCTTCTATTGCCATTAAACCTGTCTTTGATAGGTTTCAGTCAGTGGTCATTACATCAGGGGTAAGTGCTATCAAGATTTTGTTACATACCGCAATTTACACATGCAATCTTGCCATTGTTCCAGATAGTAACATCAGGGATAGTTTTTGGTCAAGTGACACTTACATCGCCCGCAGACATTATTAAATATAAAGGTTCCTGTACCTTATCTAATAAATCATGATGTTCGAGAGACTCAAATTTTGTCAATCTAATATCTGTAGGATGAAACTTGAATATCATCAGTAAGAAATCAAGTAAACTTTCAGATTTTACTGATTTTACTTTCAGATGTTATTTGAAATTGCATTATGCATATTACATTCTAATAACTTGTTTTCATTTGTCTCACAGACACTGTCACCATTAGATATGTATCCCAAGATTTTAGATTTCAGACCAGTTACTATGTCATCCTTTACTATGTCACTGGCAAGGAACTGTATTTGTCCAATGGTAAGTTTGTATGACTCTTTTACACAGATGACAACACACTTTATTCAAATTCCAGTCACTTCTATGAACGCATGTTTTCAGTTATCATTGTAACCATTTATATTATTGTTGTTACTGATGCCTCTTGCTTGCTTTTATAAATCAAATACTGTAGATTGTTGGTAGAGGCAATGATCAGGTGGCCATCACTTCCAAATTCGAGAGCAGAGAAGACATGGCAGTCATTCGTAACTATGGCAACCTGTTGGTAGAAATGGCCAACATTGTACCAGATGGTGTTGTTTGTTTCTTCCCCAGTTATGTTTACATGGTAAGTAGTCGAGTGTGACAAAAAAATTCATCCTCCAATCTCTCTCTCTCTCTCTCTCTCTCTCTCTCTCTCTCTCTCTCTCTCTCTCTCTCTCTCTCTCTCTCTCTCTCTCTCTCTCTCTCTCCCCCTTCTCTACTACTATACATGTAAATATTTATCTATGGGAGCAGATATTATATAATATTATACACCTTGTTTCTTGATGTCTCCATGAATTATCGAACCAAATTTATAAGATATCCTAAACTAATTTCTCTTCTGTATTGTAGGAGTCTATAGTTGCCAGTTGGTATGAACAAGGAATCATTGATAACATTCAGAAGAAGAAATTATTATTCATTGAAACTCAAGATGCTGCAGAGACCAGTGTAGCTTTGCATAACTATCAAAAGGTAAATATGATCCTTCATTCACAGTAATGGTTCTTAGCTAATCATGTCTTTATGATATGTATTAACCAGATTGCAAAGTATTTTACATAATTTGAAACTTATGAATTATTCTTAAATCATTGCTGTATAAATATTGTAAAAACACTCAAATTACATGTCGATATCATATCCCATTTGTGTGTCTTCACACTCTTTGAGCGTGTGAATTTATGTGAACTAGATGCTGTGTTTGGTAATTTAAATCAAATTTAAGTCACAAAACTCTTTCTTTATTCCAATCTGTAGGCATGTGAAAACGGACGAGGTGCAATTTTGTTGTCAGTTGCCAGGGGTAAAGTGTCTGAAGGAATTGATTTTGGTAAGGAACATTAAATCTCTTGTAAGTTCTATTACCTATCAGTGTATATAGGTTTTATCCCTAAAATGAATTGAAATGTGTATGAGTACATATGTGGTAATATAGGGTGAATGAAATATAGTGTCTGTAGATAGTATTTAGGGAAGTTGCTGCAAAGGTAAATGTAACTTACAAATGATACCATATTCTACATTGTCACTTGAATGTTCTGAATATGACCATTATCAGCAAGTACTTTTGATCACTCATTTAAACTTGAATGGTAATTTACAATCAAATGCTACCGTGATTATAGAGTTCCACAAAATGGCCATGAATTTCCAACCATAGAACGTACTTTCTTGGATATTCAATTCAGTTGCAAATGATGACAATAATTCTAAGAATATACTAAATTTATTTCCAATTTCAGATCATCACCTTGGTAGAGCTGTCATTATGTTTGGTATTCCATATGTCTACACTCAAAGTAGGATATTGAAGGCACGACTGGAGTATCTCAGAGACCAGTATCAGATTAGAGAGAATGATTTTTTAACATTTGATGCCATGAGACATGCAGCACAGGTATGTGTACACCTTCGTCTGATTTTAATTCATCACTGTCCCAAAGCATATCTATTCCTTTGTTAACTTTTAGAAACTAGTTGTATGGTAGTCAGGATGTATGGGGCAATATCTTTAATTGTAGCACAGTGACATGGACACCTTAGTCTAATTTGAACTCATCACCATGGTAACAGTATCTAGTACACCTTACATGTAGTTTAATATGAACTTGTTACTGTGCCAAAGTGTATCTATTCATTTGTTAACCTTGAAAAAAATTGGAAAGTAGGCAGTACATATGAAGCATTGTATGAAATATTGTACCCTGCATGATTGGTATTGTTATGTTCATCATTGAATGAAATTGTGATCTGCATATTTTGTACTTTTGATTAATTTTTGTTTGTCATCTTTTTGTTTAGTGTGTTGGTAGAGCTATGAGAGGCAAGACTGACTATGGCATCATGATATTTGCTGATAAGGTAACTGTTGGTGTTATGAACATATTCAGTTACATGACTACTTGTGTGTACATGTAACCATGTTGAAAAGAAACGTCTTCTGTGGCTTTTTATTAACAGTGTATACATACATAAGGTAGTATGTATTGTAAGGTATTATTGTTACACTGGTCTGTCCAAAGTGACACCTTCATTGTTATTACATAAGGTAGTAAATACATGTATTTTATATTTTAACAATTAAACAAGTATATTTATGAAAAGTCAGTCTAAAACAAGATCTTTTGAACAAATTATAATTTGAATACACATTGACAATCAGCTTTAAACTATTGGTCCCAGGAGCCCTTGTGCATATGCTCAGGAAAAAAACCTTTCTTCCATTCACAGCAGAGTGTTATTTCAAGCATTTGATATCTGTTAGTGTGTTTCAATATTATCTCTTTTCATTTACAGAGATTTTCTAGGGCAGATAAGAGAGGTAAACTACCAAAATGGATCCAGGAACATTTGATGGATAGTGTACTTAACCTTTCCACTGATGAAGCTATTCAGGTGGCTAAGAAATTCCTCAGACATATGGCACAGCCTTTTAGGAGGGTAAGTCAATCCGGTATCACAGTATCTCTTAGTACATGACTGTTTTAACTCTTTACCATATATGAAATGTTTGAGAATTAACAAATTGAAGTTAATCAAAACAAGCCCTGTGATATTGAACAGTCAAATAACATCGGGACAAATAAATGCAAGAATCATATAACATATATAATAGGTGATTTGATGATATTTATCCCATAGGAAACTTTTTGAGATATTTTGATCTGTACGTAGTGTAGAATAAATTAGGAAATAGGAAAACAATTGGACGACTGAAAGAAACTGTTTAATGTCATTTAGTCATAAAACAGTGTTTGTTAACATGATGCAAAGAAGATGTTTGGAGTAAATGTTCTTTTATCACATTATGTGTTGTTATTTTGATCAACAGGAAGATCAACTTGGTTTGTCTTTGTTGACATTGGACCAATTAGAAAGTGAAGAAATGCAGAAAAGAATAGAACAGACAGCACATCAAATGTAAACCCAGCTGGTAGCTCTACAGCTAATGCTCCAACTCAACTCCAACTGCAAAACCCTGTTAAAAATACAGGTGAATTTAGGATTGTATCATTACAACAATCTTGTAATGATACAAGAACCATGTACAACCACTCTTCTCTGTGTGTGAATTCAATAAGTATTGAATAAAGTAAAAGAAACATACATTAAGATGATTTACACCTCACTTCACTGCCACATTAAGTTCAGAATTTCTATATCCTGCACAGGAGGAGACAATAAGTGCCTTTGACAGAGTCGGGTCAGGATATGTAGAATATATCTATTTTCTTACCGCTGTCAGACTGTCCCTGTTCCAGAGGTACTAAGAGAAGTTTTCATACAATACCACAAGGGATTTGATTTCTGTTGGAATCAAGAATTAACTCTTTTACTGGGATTTTATTTTCACCAAGGGTATTTTTAGGAAATTTATTCTTTGTGATATTATTACAACAAATGGAGAAGACCAATTTTGAACCTCAGAATTAGTGTTTAATGTAAAGAAATGGGAAAAAAAGTTGTCCTCTATGTAACTATCAGTTTGTCCAAAAAAGCACAAAGCCTTTTAATGTACTTTAACTAGATTACTATCAGTTTGTTTATAAAAGCACAACACTTCATCGTTTTGATGCATTTAATGTACTTTAACTAGATTTGGTGTTCTTCATGTAATACACAGGAATCCATTTCACTTGAAGTAATGTCATCTGGCTCAACAAAAATCTTACTAGCATTTCTAAATTTCATCTTCTGAGTGACAAAAACTTTATTATACTGCTTCTTTTCATGGTCTGGAGTGACAAAAAATCTTACCAACGTTGCTACATTTTCTTGTGTGAGCTAATATCAACTTAGTACATTGTTGCTAATTTTTATATTGTAACAAATTTGACGTTTTGCAAGCTTGTTGGTGGATTATTAAAGTGTAACAAGTGTTCTTCACTCTTTCTTGTGCCAGACAAAACAGATGTAGCAATGTTGATAAAATAGTTTTCAAGCCAAACAATAAGATGTAGCAGTTTTAGTGAGATAATAGTTGAGTCACACAAGAAAATGTTACAATGTTCAATTTTTGGTGAGTCAGACAACAATTTGTTTCAACTTAAACTGGCTCCCATGGTTTTAGTATTGCAGTAGAGTTAATACATGTACATAGTTTTGTTGGCATTACGAGAAACACCTTGGACAACATTATGTATTACCTGTTCTTCTAAGAACATAAAGGATTTCCATGTAGCGATTGATAGATTTCTCAGAAACTTAGCTAGAAAAGTCAAAGTTTTGTAATTTTAGTAAAAGTTTATTATTTTCATGGAAATATGAAGCTAAAGAGTTGCATTTTATAGTATGAGTATGTGTGTATGTATGTATGTATGTATGTAGGTAGGTAGGTAGGTAGGTATGTGCGTACGTACGTACGTACGTATGTATGTATGTATGGGATGAGATGGAGGGAATGGAAAGAGTATAAAACCACCGCTCTCCCTCTAGGTAAAGCGCAAAAATAAATAAAACCTTCACCAATATTTATTTAAAATGAACGATAGAAATTGACATTACAAGTCAATAAAAGATCTTCCCAGCAAAAAAAACAACAAAAAAAACCAAACAAAAAACCTGGAGACTGACGAGCTAAATAACCACTCTCATTAAGAATGGTATTCACGACTTTGGTTGGAAAGTTCTATAGATGTTCACTTTTCGGACATTAGTAATCTATTGACTAGATTTATACCATGCACGAAAATTCAAAATTACCATTAATTTTCCTAATTTTTCTTTGATATTAATGACGCTGGTATAATTATGTTATTCTCCACTATTTTTCTTCATTCAGTCAGAAAATACCCGTGACCTAAGGGTTGTCACTATGAGTAGCTAGACTTGTAGCAACAAAGTCTGTTTTAACCCCACGTAGTAATTTTCCTTGGCTGAACGAAGAAAAACAATATTGGGGAATAACATATCATTATTATGGATATTATGAAATAATTTTGATTCGAAATATACATTCAGAAAGACACGGGTGGCAAAGTTTCAAAGTTTCAAAAATTCATAAAATCCTTTATCACATCTACGCTTACTGAAGAAAAAAATGGGACTGACTGCAAATAACAATGATTTCAATTTTGTGGAATGGTGTCATAGTTTTTTTTAATACATACAAGAAAATAAGGAAAAAACATTCGTGGTTATATAACATAATGAATTATGATTATAACGATACTGAATAGCCAGTTACAATGTAACATTTTAAGATAGAAATGTGACCTAGTTATCTAGAGGCAACTATTGTCAGTCATTGAACACAGTGGGGTGATGCACTCAACGCAAACATGCTGATATAGAAAACGACCGTATGGCAATAATTCCTATATGATTTTGACTAACTCAGACATATTTTTAAATCTTGAGTGAAAGCTTGGTTTTGAATCTGTCGCTATTTTAAAACTGCACAAATGGAATACCATTTAAAATGTTTATAGGTAATATAGCCATACGGTTGTATTATAATGTATTGAGAGTAAAATTAGGGTACTGAAGACAATTTTCAAGTACTCTATGGCTTCCGATAATGTGTATGATTTGAAATTTTATGCCACTAAATGACCTCCTTATTTTCAAATATATGTGCTTACCATGGGAGGGGGACACCCCCTCCCACACCCTGCCCACTAGCTCTCACGGGGGATGTTGTTTCTGTCCAGAATTAAACTTTAAGATTGAAAGAGAAAACTCTGCTGGCTAAGTATTTCCAAGTACAGGTTACAACCCAATGAGAGACCTTTTTCACAAAGCCCACATCTATTTGTAAAGAAATCTCTTCACATGTTATACGCTAAAGTTGATTTCACTGTTAGTTTACAGTGTGTAATGTAGTGTACCATAATGTACATCTCTGAAGTGGAGCGGGGGAGGGGGGGGGGTACTGTATATTTTACACATTAAAATATATACAGCTGCGAGTGGGGCCACGAAAATTCTTGGTTTCATCATTTCGGGGGAGAGTGAAATTTTTTGAACGCAAAGGTGGGGGGGGGGAGGGGCGCATTTTTTTGACCAAAGTAATTTCTCCCCAGACACCCCCCCCCCCCCCGCCGCCGTAAATTCTGACCCCAGCTTAAGACATTCGTCTTCCAGCTTCTGTCCAAAATGCCAAAAATAGTCAATTAGGAACTAGTAAGACTAGGTAGCATCTTAGGTTTTCACTGGCTTTTTGTGCACGCAACGACCTATTAGTCCACCGACAATTTTTCCAATTTTAGCCCAAATAACACTTCCGATCACACTACCGATAACGATATCAACTATCGGTACTGGAATAAGACTCCCCGGAACTGGTTCCACCAATAACGCACAGAGTAGCAAATATTGCCTTGACACTAACTTACAAAGTTTTTACTTTTTTTGATAAGTATCCTTTTAGTGTTTTCCGTTCCAAATGTAGTATAGGTGCCTGGTTATAGCACCCTCGATAGCGACTGCTACACCAGCTCCAAATGAAGCTGCTGAGTTATCACACTTCTGCTTAACATCTTTACTAACAAACGGGTTCCATGTTCTGCGAGTATGTCTACCGATCCACCTCGCAAAATCATCGCATGTGGTTCGCCTGATTTCCACCAGCCGAAGTTTCTCCGCTACAAAACATGCTAACCTTGTTAAAATTGATGTTTCCACCTGCTGACACCAGTTCAGCCCTATCACGCACCATGTTGCAAAATGTTCACAGTTATTATATTCAGAAGAATACTGACTTTCGCCATACCTCTAGATCTTCTCAGCATTGTCGATAACTTCCGTTGGGTCAGGCTTGAACTCCTCTCTTTCACCATTGTCAAGAATCTTTCTGTATCCAACACGTGAGATGCATTGGACGAGTGGATCACATGCCACAAAGCCTTTAACAACAACACCCATAGCGCCAGTAGCTGTACTTATTGCGAGATTACTTGTAATTCATGTGTAATGTATAACAGCCAATTGTTTGTTTCCTCTCTCCTGGCACGTCTGGCCATTTTCGAGAGCTATGACGTGATGGTCATAAGTACCTTTGCAGCGTTTGATGCAAATGTGATCAGCTTCTTTTATATTCCGTATATCTGTGATTTCTTCATACGAAATTTCGAACTTCGTCGCCATAGTTTCAAATATTGTTGCTGAAAATGACAACATTGATTTAACACACGAGGAAATGTTGTTTTGAAATATGAAAATCAAATTAATTCATTCAAACCCTATATGTGATATGCTATTATTCATGAGTATAACATTTCCTAAATATTGTTAGATTCATTAAGTTCGTCTGGAACACATTCGCTCTGTCATTGCCACCTGCTTGGAAGACGTAATGACATGAAACTTCAGTCTCATAGCAGATGCTCAAATGACAACCGAGCTCTGTCTTCACGTCAAGGTATTCAAGTTTCTGATGGCACTCGTTGCTATTATCAGTAGATGCACTAGCGGTCATACTTACATGCGTAGCTAACTTATGAGTTCCCAACTCCCAACCCACACTGACAAATTAAAACAGTCCCCAGCCGAGACAATGCGTAATAATTCTGGAAGCCTAAAAGTGGTCAAAGGGGTCTTGGTACCATCTACCGAGTGAAATATTGAAAAGATCGATTCAAATAATCTTCTTTCTCGAAGACTTCGTGTTCAAATCCGTACCTCCAAACACAATACAAACCCCTACAAGCAGCCAAACAGATCGGTACGTCCACACCACTCCCACCTACAATAACCCTTTAATTTAAGTTTCCAATACATACCTGTACCTTGTGTGTCTATTTGTAGGTTAAACTTCGTTAAGACTCCGTGCTGAACTTTCCAATACAGCAACTGCAATGAATAAATTACGACTGGTCATTCTGGGTACCTGTGCTGAAATGATTCCTTCGCTTTGTTCCTATCGACAATAAGGGTTATTTATGGGGCTATTTTGAAAAAAAGTGACATTACAATCGTTCTTATCGTAGTACAGAACTCGAACTAAGTTTGTGACAACATTTAGCTGGTCGAGGTAGATAATCAACCCGATGTTTGTTAGATTTAGTGTGTTAGATCTAGAGAAGTATATGGTCTGTTATTGATGTGTGGAGAATAAGATATATCAAACTGTGTGCAGCGAAGGGTGTAGAATAATTGGTGATATTACTATGGAAGTATACGTCGACGCAAGTCTAAGGCATTCCTAGTCAGCGGTGATGTGCATCGAGGTATGTAGTACTAGTATATATAGTAACCCGTTGCCCATGACAACCGACGTCGGCAATCATGATATCCACCACCTGTTGAATTCGTGCATAACATTAACAGTTCAAAAGATAACGAGGCTTCGAGCTGTGTACATCAAAATTGACTGGAATCGAAACTGAGCAATGCTATTTTGGAAATGATGTCAACGGGACTTTACGTTTACGTCAGTCCTATTTTCGAACATCATATCATCACCCAAGCCAGTCAACATGACCAATATATTCAAACTTAAAGGCTGGGGGTTGGCACTTATAAAAAGAAGCACTGCTAGCCCGTCTATCAGAGGGAAAAGAGTGGTGACCTAGTGTACTGTAATGCATCATTGTAGATGCTGTGGGACTCGTGTATTGTCGAGAAATCAACCTGACAGACATAATATTTACTTAAATGGTTTAAGTGTAAGTTACTGAAGTGGAAAAAGGTTTATGCTGTATATGCTAATCTAAACACGAATCGTCTCTCAGCATCTGATGAAAGAATTTATTTTAACAAGAGATAAATCTCGGTATATCCCTAATGATAATTTAGTTGTTTTTGCATAAGACAGTCAATCTGGTCGACACTGATACAAACGAACCTGTTCGCAATTTGTTAATGTATGGTGGAACGTAAATGCTTTGGATAGTAAGTTTATTGACAATCTCTCCCTTGATATCATTAGTTTGTTCAACCAATTGCAAGACTTGGCCAATACAAGAACTCAAATCAATTTACGCTGTCCGATTTCATTATCATTAAAGTTGCACGAGAGAAGGTTTGCCATTTTGACAGACATTCAGGTGGAATGTATACATTTATTTATTAGAAAGTGTATTGTAATTGGAGTGTGGAGCACTTGCCTAATACTAGTAGTGATGATTTTTCTATGTTTTCCTATTAATTGGATTTACAAAATATTATATATTTCGCTAATTGCTCATCTGGCATCATTAAAAATTCAAGTCACAATAATGTGACTGACGTTGTACGTGCATGTTAATGTTTTCACATTCCTTCTACTAATATTAGTTGTCAATTCTTTTGACCGACTTCTACTCGAACAGATATCTTTATATTTTCTCTTTTTTATCCAGGACTTTGTAATTTTTAACTCAGTGGACACTTTTCAGAATATTATTGACCTGTTTGACGACTTTAATGTCTTTATAGTAACGTTTCCTTTAATTACATTTTGTAATTATCTTCAGGTCATTTTAGGCGATGTTTTTATTGTGTCAATGTCTCTCCCATTTGGGAATTCTACATAGTATCTCTTAACGAACTTCTAATTAGAGAGACCTAGTGGTTAGTGAATATTAAATAAATATTAAATAAATGGCAAATACACAATCAACCCAACGTTTGGCTTGTTAATGTATGTGTGTTAGTGTTTGCAAAATAAAGGTATCTTTATTACATTGCATACTACACATCTTGTATTATTTATCACACTAGTACATGTGTACAGCGTGGGAAAACTAGTTGTTGATGTGACTATTGTACATCGAGGTATGCAGTGTAACACCAAATAATACCGACAGTACAAAAGATCATATGATTTCAAGGAGTTTACATGAAAGTTTACTGAAATCAATAGCACGATCGAAACTCTGATGGATTAATTTGGAAATGTCAAGGGACTGTAAGAATACGTCTACACTATCTTCTGACATAATTTCATCACAAATATGGGTAAAGTTGGCAAGAGAGCACTCAAGAAAAAAATATAGGCACTTGCCCTGCCGGTCCACTAGTGCATTCGTCACATTGTTTCATGTTCTGTGGTTTTCTGTATCCCCCCCCCACACACACACATACACACACGTGCACCACGATTGATGCCCCCACACCGCATGTACCTTCACTAACTTGTTGGTGGACTGAATTAGTACTTAATGCATACATCTAACCTTAGTGTTTATTTGTAGTTTCAACTTTGTTCCGACTACGAGCTGACCTTTCCAATATAGCAACTGTAATGAACATCACTGGAAATTGTGGTTATCTGTGCCGAAGTCATCCCTTCGCTCATAAAGCTTTTGTGATCATCAGTAAAAAAAATACTAATGAGAAAATTTAAAGAAACCCAAATGACATCAGTATCCTAGCTTTTTATCGTATTCGAAGTATGGAACACAAACTTAAGCTTACGCCAAAAACATGGCAAGTAGGCCTACATATTGACGTTTGATTCTGAGAGTGCCATTATTTCTGGAATAGGGATAATAGAGTATTCCTATTGATGTGTATTTGAATTCTCTGACGTTGTAAAGCGAGGAAGTGTAAGAATTTGGTGATAAAACTACGGAGTAGAAGGCACTCGACGATGACATAACGTAGCTAGCATCATTGTGCATTGACGTATATCAACCACTTGTTGATTGTAAGCGTACAACAGTTGAAAAGGGCATGTGGCTTCAAGGTGTTTACATCACTGGGATCGAAAGTAAAATCAAAACTCTGCAGTCTTATCTGGAAATGATGTCAGCGGGAATGTACGTTTTCGTCAGCCTTTTTTCTGAAACAATTGCATTGCTTTTGACATACTGGACAATCAACGGACTCCTATCCTATAAAGAGTTGTGTACCGATGAAACGCTAGTCCATTTATCAAAATGAGAGAGTGGTCATTGACTAGTTAATATACTCTTACGTTGATTAATGCCAACATGGTAGACTGCGGGATATTTATTTCACAAGAAAGAAATCGGACAGATATATTGTTTATGATTTTAGCGTTACTCATGTGAAAAGAAAATTCAACAAACAACTTAGTCCACACCATTTTGTCTTGACAATAAATTCTCAAATGGAACTAATGTAATCCCCTCATAATATTATGATCAACTTATGTTTGCACTTCGGATTCGTCCCATTTGTTGGTACTATTGCAGTCATCACATTGACTGATATACTAGGAATGGGTAGAATTAACGTCAGGAGAAAATATTTGATCAATTTTTTCCACCTCTCCATAGCGCTCCTTCAAACAGTTTAAGACAGCATCACTATGACTGCTGCTACTCGAGATGGTGTGCTCCTAGCTATAGGGTTCACTGAATTGGTTCAAAGAACCACAAATCAAGAGCAAGATATTTAAACTCTCTCCCTCCCCCACGCCATACCCGACCATCAGAATTTTTAGAGCACCCTTAATTTGTTTCGTAACCCCTTCTTCTCCATTTTCTCCTGAGCACCCCCTCCCCCATACCGACCCAATACATTCTGCTCATACACATTGTGTATATCATAAAACTCCACCAACTGTGAGGGTACCATAGCTTAGGCCAAATAAAAACGTGTTTGGTTCAGGTTACCCGACCCCACCTAGTTTTTCACGCCGACCCTAAACTTTTTTTTACATGTTCGAGAAAAACAATAATAAAATCGCGAAAATCGTGAAGTCTCGCAAGAAATAGTGGGTGCGGAAACTGAAATCGACTTTAAAAAGACAATATAAAACTGTTCTTCCAATCTGTAATGGCTATACATCTGATAGGAAGAAATAAACAACACAGAGACCATTTGGAAAACAATAGAAAACCTGAACTAGACACTCACACATGAAAAATATGTAATAAAATAAAATAAAAATCTACCTACCCCACCTATTTTAAAATTGAATGTAATCGGAACCACACAGTGTTTTACGCCTTTTTAACGTGCGCGCCATTGGTGCTTGCAACGAAGCTATTCTTATGCAATTTTTCAGTGGGGAGTAAACAAGGAAGAAGGGCGACAGGAAATTCCTGAGTTTGGTACAGTGGAAAGGGAAAACAATCGAATTGTGTGGCGCACATTGTGTACGTCAAAATGAATTGTTGGTATATAGTGACATATATGTTTCTGGAAGTGTTATGCAGACAGTTTTCCAAAACAGTTTGACACAAATGGCCCTAGCGTCCACGACCATGCCAAATTTAGCAACAGTCAAATGATGATATGTATTTCAAGATAGCAGGGTAAGTGGCGAGACATTCAAAAGTGCATGCAAATGTGCCAACTTCTTGCATACTGCAAATACTTTGTAGCATTCAAGTGTTGTCAGCGTCTTTTAAATTATGTCTTAAGGTATACAGAACAAGAAGCTAGAAATATACATTGTTAGCCGTCCAATGCATTACTGTTGGTGCACATATAACTGTTTACTGAATGGCGGCCATGTTTGTTGTGAGCAATAATGATTTACCGTATAACTTATAACACGTTGATGCATACGGCTTTCATGATTCAAATGTCTCTCCTCCCCCTTATGACCAGGAGTAAACTTTCTTTTGAGACCTTAATTTGACATTGACTCTGACCTTCAGAGTCAATTTTACAATTCAGCAATTTCCTGCTTACCACACATCCTTTTTAGTATTTGTTTGTTACAACAAATTGATTTTGAATAAGTGAATCATCAATGAAAAGTGACCATAGCTTTGGAATCATGCGTGAAAGTGAAATATGTGTGGGACAGTGTGTTCTACAAAGACTTGTTGATTTATAGTTTAAACTTAGTTTGCAGATCGCAGTCGCTGTCTTCACCGGTCTTCCATAGGCTACCTAGGGTTGACCTCTGAGATGAAATTTCTAATAGAAAATTAGGAAAACAGACACTGGCTGCTTCAATGTGTGTACAATGTACTGACCCTACAGTTGTTGGCCTGCTTTTATGGTTCTTTGAAATAAGGAACTCACAGCTTACCTTATAAGGTATACGTAGGTAGTGTGAGTACCCTAGCTAGGTACCTTATATGGTACCTTTTGTGATCTCCGAGTCCCACTCTACGACGAAAATGTGACGTGAGGTCTATTTTTATCGTTTAGATCTAAATAGCTTCACATCCGAAAAGAAAGTCCAGTTGTTGATTGGTGTTCGTTGCTGCCACATCGGACTTTTGAGCTCCGAGTCTTAAACGACGTTGCAATCGTGTCAAATACAATCTGTAAGTCTGTTTTTCATACTATAGAAAATCCATATCTGTGTGTGTGTGTGTGTGTGTGTGTGTGTGTGTGTGTGTGTGTGTGTGTGTGTGTGTGTGTGTGTGTGAACAACCTGGACTAATATAATTGCCTAGTATTATGGGAATTCTCAGTTATTCATCAATGGGAAATTGTTCTTGTCAATATGATTGTACCATGAATGCGTTTTGAGGGTAAACAAATGTAATTGAAATTGCAAACTCGGCAATTTATCCACAACATGACCTAATTGTTGTGGGAAGTACATGTAGGTCTAAAATGTCACTTTCAGTCCATAATCTCTAACTCAGAAAGGTGGATGTTCTGAATTTTTTAGGGATGTGAAGATAATGAAATGCTCTCAACACGACTACTATGATATGGAAGTTACATTTTAAAAGAATATCTCCAATCATATAAATCTCAAAACTTGACAGTTATTAGGCAGATAAGTTCTACATGTCATAGCCGTGTCCTTAGAGTGTCTACATGGCAAATCATTACTTACTAGCTCACATATTCTTAAATGCAAAAAATGTGGTTTATGTAATATGGGTATAATATTTTAATAAGTGTTAAATCTATGTGCAGCTTGTTCAATATGCCATGTTAGGGACGTTCGTAGGAAGGTTTAATTGACAGATTGACCAAAGCAGCAAGCCAACACAAAGGTTTGACATGGATATCAGATTGTAAGTGCCACTAAATATAAAGTCACAAATCAAATTAATTAATTTGGTCTTATTGTCTGTTGTAATTTTCCCCAAAGATGTCTAGATAGATGATCTGAGATGATATGATCAATGCTATTATGCAAAATACAAGTAAAAATGCGAATTTTGGTCCTAGACTAAAAACTAAATGTTTGGGGTATAGTAAGTCGTCTTAAAGTGCCATTGGCACCATTTTTGTCAAAGGGGATGATACTGTGCAATTTGATCTGTGATCACAGCATTCAGCGACATTGACTGTAACTCTTTACCACAATAGATCAGAGAGGTCAGTCACCAACTTTGAAACTTTTTAGACAAAGCTGAAATTATACTTGTTCAGGTTAATGCATACATAACATCATCACTAAGCAAACCAATATTTCTGTATGTTAACGATAAATAAATTTGGTTGAAATTTTTATTGCAAAAATTATCACTCACATCGAGTGGTCAAAATTGTAACCCTGAGATAATGCAATAATACCAGGCGAAAAAATATTGCCGAAGCTCATACATATTCTGTTTGATCGCTTGCTGATTATCTTGAATATATCAAAACTTACACATTAACACACTCACACTTCCATGTGTACAGTAAATCTCAGTGGTAAAAATTGACTAAAAGATAAATATAAGCTTACAGTTCTGTCTTCGACTATCGAGGAAGAAATTTGTGATGCGTTCACTTGAATTATCTAACTTGTATCCATTCTTTCATTTTCAGCAAACTAGATAAACGAAGACATGAAGTTCAAAATAATATACGAAACTATCAAAGATATAAACGGAATTAAAAAAGGCGACCATGTCCGCTTCGGGCGAAATCGTGCAAGAGGAATGTTCAAATATTATCATCATGCCATAGCTCTAGAAGATGGCAAGGATACATGTCATAAAATGCTGAAAGTTATTCACTACACAGGTAACTCCGACATTATAACCGATGATAAAACCATGGGAAAAGTTGTGGAAGGCTCTGAGTCATGTGATCTATCGCTCATCTCAATTGTTAAATATGAACGTATTCTTGATAATGATAAAATTGAGAAAATCAACCCCGATCCCGAGAAAGTCATCGAAAAAGCTAGGAAGAAGCTTGGCGAAACCAGGTATTCTCCCAAATATAATAACTGCGAACATTTTGTAACGTGGTGCATGATTGGGCTTAGCTGGTGTCAGCAGTTGGACGCTTCAATTGCAAACAGGTTCGCCGCTAGTGTAGCGGAGGGGTGTCGATTAATGCGAATTGCCCGAACCGCCGCGAAACAGTCGTCGAGAGCTGCTGCAAAGGCCTTTACATGTGGATTGACAAAAAAGTTGAATGCTACAACGTGTACGTTGTATATAAAGAAGGTGGGAAAAGAATACTGTAAAAGTGCATCAGGAAGATATGCAGCTGCACTTGGAGGTATTACATCCATTCTGATTGAGGGAATTGTCCTTTCCTTAGATCTATATAAGATATGGGGTGGAGACAAGGACAAGGATGCTTATGCCAAAAGAGTAGAAACGTGGGAGGTTTGTGGTCGGGCGGCTTGCGCTACAGCGGGCGCTACTGTTGGAGCTGCTCTGGGTGCTTTCATTCCCGTGCCGATAGTTGGTATGGCCATCGGTGGATTAATCGGGAGTGCTATTGGAAGTTTCTTCGGATGCTTCGTCGGTGGTACAATCGGCCGCAAAGTACACACAAAACCGGTAACAGCCTAAGATGCCAAGTGGTCTGATAGCAACTCCTTTACCAACTACAAGAAAATGTCGTCGGCGTCTTGATTCACAGCTCACAACTCCGTAAACGAGTTATCATTGTGCACCTGCAAACCAAACCAAAGAAAGAGAAAATTGGGTATCATCAAAAGGAACATTTAATACAAATCTCAATTTATCATGAAACTATTTCATATATATACATATGACTAGTATTGATATGTATTATATATGTATATACCCGCTACATTCCATTGTCGCAAAGTGACCGAGCTCAGAATAATGTCGAACTGACGTCCAACGTGCGTGTGTTTTCGCATTCCTTCTACGAAAGTCCGTTGTTAATTCTTTTGACCGGCTTCTACTCGAACAAATATATCTTTCAATTTTCTCTTTTTTAATCCAGGACTTTAATCGATGAACAATTTTCAGAATATTGACCTGTTTGACGATTTTAATGTGCGTATAGTAACGTTTTGTATAATTACATTTTGTACTTATCTTCACCACGTCATTTATGGTGATGGTTTTATTGTGTTATCAATGTCTCTCCCATTTGTGAATTGCACATAGTTATAAATTTATCTTTTAACGAACTTCTAATTAGGGAGACCTGGTGGTTAATAAATAACATATATATATATATATATATATATATATATATATATATATATATATATATATATATATATATATATATTAATTAATAAACGGCAAATACATAACATGACGTTTGACTTGTTAATGTATGTGTGTTAGTGTTTGCAAAGTAAATGTATCTTTATCACATTGCATACTACACGTCTTGTTTCATTTAGTACTGTGTACAGCGTGGGAAAACGAGTTGTTGATGTGACTATTGTACATCGAGGTTAGCAGGGCAATAATAAATTGTTGAACGACAATACAAAAGATCATATGACTTCAAGGAGTTTACAAGAAAGTTACAAATAAAAAAACCGATCGTAACTCTGAAGTCTTATTTGGAAATATATGTCAATGGACTGTAAGATTACGTCTGCACACAAGTATGGTTAAAGTTGGCAAGAGCACTCAAGAAAAAACCTTTAGGCACTTGCCCTGCCAGTCGATGTCGTTTCGTCACCTTGGTTCATGATCTGTGGTTTTCTATGTACCCGTACGACCCCCCCACACATACACGTACACCATGATCGATACGACAACATCACAAACAGCTTCACTAACTTGTTGGTGGTCTGAGTTATTAGTATTTAATGCATACACCTAACCTTAGTGTCTATTTGTCGTTTCAACTTCGTTCCGACTACGAGCTGACCTTTCCAATACAGCAACTGTAATGAACGTCACTGGAAATTGTGGTTATCTGTGCTGGTCATTCCTTCGCTCTGAAATCTTTTGTATCAGCAATAAAAATTACCAATGAGAAAATTTTAAGAACCCACATGACATCAGTATCGTAGTTTTTTTATCGTATGCGAAGTATACAAACACAAACTTAAGCTTACGACAAAAATTGGCAGGTAGGACTACATATTGACCTGGGGGGGGGGGAGTGTCACCCTGTTTTTGAAATTGGCAGTCTGGGGGGTGTCATGCTGTTTTAAAAATTGTGGAGGGGGGGGGGGTCATTGTATTTTGGATTGTGATGGAAGAAGAAAATCCTTTTCTACAATGTCATATAGCCTTGGCTGAACTGACTGGTACATGTATAATTTATTATTGTCCCTGTTTCTTACATAAGTTCTTTAATATTACTTCACGTGAGAGATCAAACATATCTCTACATATACATGCACATGTATTATCTAGCTACCACACTAGTTACAGAACACGTCGCGTAAATTCTTGGCTGTTTCACAATTAATGCTTCACTTATATTACACTTTGGGGCAAAAGTGAACTTGAAGGTTTCATAAAATGGTAATCTTCAGAGATAGTTTATAAACGAAGTTAATCTAATTCGTTCTACTCTTCAGTATGAAGAGTAGATGCACTTTCTATTTTGGACAATGCATGTTATCGACACAACAAATCGCCACATCTCATCAGATTCCAGTTTCTATTAAGTATTATACACAAGGTATGACCACCTAAAGTTCTCTAACATACCAGTGACTTTACTATACATGCAATATTAATGCCACTGTACCAATATTACGGGCACATGATTTTTTATGTGACATGGGAAACTCATTTAAAACTTATATTAACTTTAGCTTCGAAAACTTTCGAAGCTTTGAAATATTACCTCAAAGGCTATGAATAACCTAAAAATTGCCTTAATAGGAGCAAAAATCCTCCGGGTCTACGAGGGGAGACCCCTATGACTCCCTCACCCCCAGAGGTCACTCATGCATTCAACCAACTATCAGACGCAACAACTATTTTTCATGTCATAATGGTATTAAACTTTTCTTAAGAATTTTCACCCTATGCTAAATTAAGATGATCGTGTCTTTCAAAGATGTGAAATGTTTGCCAAGATCGTCAAAAAATTGCTTTAAAGCTGCAAATCTCCTCTACCAATGATACTACCATTAGATGTGCTGACCTTTACTATAATAATTAAGAACACATTTCAACTCTATGTAAGTATGTAAGTTATGAATAATAGTTTCTGATACTTGATGGAGCTGTCTTGTAAAGCTTGGAAATTATTGCCTAGACCCCCCTCCCACACACACAAGAGTTGGACATAGTTTATACCAGTCTCAAGCTCTTCCCCTACCTCTTACTGACGAGATGCTATTAAACTATATTTTAAAAAATATTTCAACCCTATGAAGTGGCTTTTTACATGTTGGTGTTGTCTTGTAAAGCTTGAAAATTATTTCCTGAAAGTGTCTGAATAGTCTCAAAATTGCCTATTAAAAGTAAAAAAGCTCCAGGACTCTAGGGGGAGACCCCGTAGGACCCCCCCCCCATGAGAGGTGTACATATTCCCTTTTCAAGCTTTCCCTCTATCTTTCACGGTCAAGATGCTGTTAAACTCCATTTTGAATATCATTTACCCTGTGTTGTCATACTTATGTGATAGTGCTATCCCAGGATCTTGTGAAGTATTTGTGAGACAGATAAGCAGTCCACATTGAGTCACGATCAAAAATACCTGTTATGTGAATAGGTGGTATGGGGGGGGGGGTATCATGTTTTAGAATTAAGTGGTGGGGGGGGGGGGCAGCCTGTTTTTGGTTTTACAGATAGGAGGGTCAGTGACTTTTTGCAGGCCTGATGGCAAAATCCAACCCCAGGCTGGAGAAACTGATCGGCCCCTAATAGTTCTGGAAAAGGTAAAACAGAGTATTACTATTGAGGTGTATTTCAATTCTCCGACGTTGTAAAGCGAGGAAGTGTAAGAATTTGGTGATAAAACCATGGAGTAAAAGGGATCGAAAGTAAAATCGAAACTGCAGTTTTATTTGGAAATGATGTCAGCGGGACTGTACGCTTTTGACACATTGAACATTCAACGAACTCCTATCCAATAAAGAGTTCTGTACCGATAAAACGCTAGTCCATTTATCAAAATGAGAGAGTGGTCATTGACTAGTTAATATACTCTTATGTTTATAAATTCCACCATGGTAGACGCTGCAGGGAATTTATTTCACCGAGAAAACAATCATACATACATACATACATACATACATACATACATCCATACATACATACATACATACATACATACAAATCGCTACCCTTCGCTACCACATTTCAGTACTTTTGCTGGAAAGAAATTTCGCCACCCTCCGTTACCTACCGCTATACCAAGCATGCTATTTGACTAGAGTTTGAGTGAAATATTGCTTTATCTAGTACCTTCATTTGTAATAAAAACGTCACTTATTAATGATAACTGCTCAAGGTACCATATGAATAACAATTATTCATGTACATAATACATATGATATTTAAATGATACTCCATTAATTCATGTATAAACAAGTAGTTCCTACGACAACTATGGAGCATTAATATCTCAGGCTATGTTTTGGTAATTTGACAACCATTTTACTTGCCAATGGCTACCTTCGATACCGTCCGCTACCTAGCGATACGAGTAAATAAAATCAATTCAACCCCAGATTGAGCACTATATAAAACCAGATGTAAACTGAGCGCCTCCCGTAAGGGAACCACCAATTATTAAAATTAAACTAAAAAAACCCTGGTATAAACAAATTTGTGTTGCTGAGGAGAACTATGAACTTGGTATACACCATGATAATTTTTATTTCTGAACGATGTGTACGTGTGAACCATGGTTAACCTCAAATGAATCTTGGAAGAGCATGAAGTGAACTGTAAGTTCACGTAATGTGTTCGATCCGGTAACGAAGCTGAAAAAAAAAGGTTTCAGTTTGAGTGAGATGAAATGGTGACATGGGTCCAGCGATGTGGTGTATTTATTTATCGCTTCGGCCGTGAAGGAAGATGCTTCGCCGGAATGGCCGTGCTATTGATGGAGACCTTTTGTAATCAAGTCTATTAATAAGTAACCAATCACGTGTATAAGTAATGATAATATTTCGTAGTTTCTAAACTCTCCAATTGCAAGACGGCACATGAAAGTGGTGAAACGTTTTGCATACGATGTGTTATATTCAAATTTGACAAGGCGTAATTTAGCTGAAAACCCACTCAACTTTGCAATTCAGATGTGAATCGCTTCTATTTGCGATTATATTGTAGGAATTGTAGGATTTGGTTCACGCCGAATTCAATGTCACAAACACAGAAGAAGAAGCCCGAAAATCACAGCAAACGCTACCTACAATATAATACAGTCGACATGTTCGATATGGACGCCATCTTGCCATATTACAATTCATGCATACGCATTTGTCTTCATTGCATTCTCTCACGGAATTGAACTTCCGAATCGTAAAAGTATAACTCAATTGAAATGTAGACACTAGATAGAGCCAAAGGGAAGATCTAAAAAATATATAGTATTTGTAATGTATACTCACCAAACGTTTCGGATTTGGTCTGCTCGACCCGCTAATTTGGGCAGACTAGAACGAGTATAAAGTTGGCATCAGATTCAGATTCAGATTCAG
This sequence comes from Glandiceps talaboti, assembly GCF_964340395.1. Lineage (NCBI taxonomy): Eukaryota > Metazoa > Hemichordata > Enteropneusta > Spengelidae > Glandiceps > Glandiceps talaboti. The sequence continues at coordinate 12,889,985 of NC_135550.1, read as the reverse complement.
ATAGCGTCATATTGAGCGTCATATTAAGCATCTGATGCTGAATATGATGCTGAATATGACGCTAGCTGAATCTGAATCTGAATCTGACGCCAACTTTATACTCGTCAGACTAGACACAATATCATAAAACCATTGACAGCGATCGGCCTCTGAGGGCAGCCTTCCGAGTTTTACTCAAATTAATATAGCGTAATTATATTAACAGTTTAAAGTACATAAACAAATGTATTTTCTTATGTTTGATGAATATACTAATTTTTTATTGAAATTGAAGTATGGAGTCTTAAGATATTGCTTAATTATTTGATTTCATTAATATGCAAATTTCTCTAATAAAACATTAACCGATCTGGCTCAAAACCTAATCAGGTCTAGCTATTACCCTAAAGATTATATATTCCAAATTTCATTACAATTGAGCCAGCCGATTTTAGACAATGATGACACAGACAGACACACAGACACACAGACACACATTCCTATTTTAATACCTCCCGTACCCTTTTACGGGAGGTAAAAACTACTGCCACTGTAAAAAAAATTACTGCTACTGTAAAAAAAACTACTGTCATTGTAAAATAAATCTACTCAGATGGTAAAAAAAAAACACACTCCTGTATCCTCATTAAGCCTCCGTACTACATTTTATTATCTGGCCCGAAAAATCCTGCTTCTTTTTATTGTGCGAAATGTTGTCTTTTCATCTCACAAATAATGGTATCGTCCATTCATTGTATACGTATACATTGGTGTAAAACTCGATCTTTCAATCAATGGGGTTGATTTCACCAATCAAACGGTATGTTCCTTTCATGTTGTCTTCTCCAAGACAACGTTTCACTGGTTAAAACAGAGCAAATAAAAAACCTCGGTAGCATTCTACAGTAGATGTCTTTTATTTTCATAATCTTCTCATCTATGAAGAGGTTCCGGGATAGTGGAAAAATGTATTGAGATAAACATTTTCGAGGCGTGTCAGTTTTTTTAATGTAATATGTTGATACCAGAATGTTTAACAATCAACCTCAGTGCTATTTAGCGCCCCTACCTTCAAAATGACCTCAAAGGGTCATGGTCAAATTACTCTTTAACATAGTGACCTGATTTAGTTCGAGGTAGCTTTCTCGCAAACCACGGCTGTCATTTCGCTTCTTGAAATGCACAGGATACTCGTGTCAAGTTGTTTATTCAGTTTTCTCTTCTCTACACTCGTCCAAGGTGAGTAAAGTTATGTACCACCGGCAAGTTGCGTAGTTCATTACTTCAAATAGTTGATGTATGTATTATAAACAACACCAAGGTTACAACAAAAATCATAAACCTGAAACAAAACATCGCCTGGCTCGACAAAACTCTCACTAGCATTGCTACAGCTTTTTGTCTGGCTAGACAAAACATTTCTTTGATGTTGTAAATCTTCTGGTCTGGCTCGACAAAAATCTAATTAATATTTCCACATGTTATCGTCTGGCACGACAAGAACTGAATTACAGTAGTAGTACTAGTAGTAGTAGCAATCTGTCAATCAATCAATCAAACAATTTATATAGCGCCTGAATCCATTACTCAGAATGTTCAAGGCACTTTACAGGACACTAAAAAGAGTTCTTATCCAAATGCTCTCATAAAAAGATGAGTCTTAATGTCTTTCCTGAACTTGTGCAAAGTTGGTGATTGACGCAGAGCAACCGGAAGACTGTTCCATAATTGCGGGGCATGCAGCATGTGAAAAAGCACGTTCACCATAGGATTTAAGTTTGAAGGGTGGGATGTGTAACAGACCTTAGTTGTTGGAGCGAAGTACACGTGGAGCATGCTTGTAACTGACCAGGTCCGATATGTAACTAGGTGTAGCATTGTTGAGAGCTTTGTAGGTCATCAAGAGTATTTTGTAGTGTATTCTATAGTAGACTGGTAGCCAATGTAGATCCTTGAGAACTGCTAGTACCACTAGTAGTAGTAGTAGGAGTGGTAGTGGTAGTACTACTACTACTACTACTACTACTACTAGTACTAGCAGTTCTCAAGGATCTACTACTAATAGTAGTAGTAGAAGAAGAAGAATCTATTATAGTGACATGAGGTGAAGCATCTACAAAAATGTTACAGTACACAACCTCCCAGCCAAAAGATTCGCTACCCTACGTTACCTGTCGCTACCTTCGCTACCACATTTCAGTGCTTTTGCTGGAAAAAAAATTCGCTACCCGCCGTTACCTACCGCTACCTTCGCTACCACATTTCAGTGCGTTTGGTGGAGAAAAAAATTCGCTACCCTCCGTTACCTACCGTTACCTTCGCTACAACCTTTCAGTGCTTTTGCTGAAAAAAAAAATTCGCTACCCTTCGTTACCTACCGCTACCTTCGCCACCACATTTCAGTGCTTTTGCTGGGGAAAAAAATCGCTACCCTCTGTTACCTACCGCTACCTTCGCTACCACATTTCAGTGCTTTTGCTGAAGAAAAAAATTTGCTACCCTCCGTTACCTACCGCTACTTTCGCTACCACCTTTCAGTGCTTTTGCTGAAAAAAAAATTCGCTACCCTTCGTTACCTACCGCTACCTTCGCTACCACATTTCAGTGCTTTTGCTGGAAAAAAAATCGTCCATTCATTGTATAGGTATACATTGGTGTAAAACTCTTTCAATCAATGGGGTTGATTTCACCAATCAGATGGTATGTTCCTTTTCATGTTCACTTCTCCAAGACGTTTCACTGGTTAAAACAGAGCAAATAAAAAACCTCGGTAGCATTCTACAGTGGATGTCTTTTATTTTCATAATCTTCTCATCTATGTAGAGGTTCAGGGATAGTGGGAAAATGACTTGAGATAAACGTTTTCGAGGCGTGTTAGTTTTTTTTAGTGTAATATGTTGTTACCTGAATGGGTAACAATCAACCTCAGTGCTATTTAGCGCCCGTACCTTCAAGATGACCTCAAAGGGTCATGGTCAAATTACCCTTTAACATAGTGACCTGATTTAATTCGAGGTAGCTTTCTCGCAAACCACGGCTGTTATTTCACTTCTTGAAATGCACAGGATACTCGTGTCAAGTTGTTTATTCACTTTTCTCTTCTCTACACTCGTCCAAGGTGAGTAAAGTTATGTACTAGCGGCAAGTTGCGTAGTTCATTACTTCAAATAGTTGATGTATGTATTATAAACAACACCAAGGTTACAACAAAAATCATAAACCTGAAACAAAACATCGCCTGGCTCGACAAAAATCTCACTAACATTGCTACAGCTTTTTTTCTGGCTAGACAAAACATTTCTTTGATGTTGTAAATCTTCTGGTCTGGCTCGACAAAAATCTAATTAATATTTCCACATGTTATCGTCTGGCACGACAAGAACTGAATTACTGTAGTAGTAGTAGTAGTAGTAGTAGTAGTAGTAGTAGTAGTAGTAGTAGTAGTAGTAGTAGTAGCAATCAATCAATCAAACAATTTATATAGCGCCTGAATCCATTACTCAGAATCTTCAAAGGCACTTTAAAGGACACTAAAAAGAGTTCTTATCAAAATGCTATCCTAAAAAGATGAATCTTTAATGTCTTTCCTGATGAACTTGTCCAGAGTTGGTGATTGACGCAGATCAACCGGAAGACTGTTCCATAATTGCGGGGCAGCACGTTAAAAAACGTTCACCATAGGATTTAAGTTTGCAGGGTGGGATGTGTAACATACCTTTGTTGTTGGAGCGAAGTACACGTGGAGCTTGCTTGTAACTGATCAGGTCCTATAAGTAACTAGGTGTAGCATTGTTGAGAGCTTTGTAGGTCATCAAGAGTATTTTGTAGTGTACTCTGAGATCCTTGAGAACTGCTAGTACCACTAGTAGTAGTGGTACTACTACTACTACTACTACTACTACTACTACTAGTAGTAGTAGTAGTAGTAGTAGTAGAATAGTTTATTATATTAACATGAGGTGAAGCATCTACAAAAAAAGTTACAGTACACAACCTCCCAGCCAAAAGATTCGCTACCCTACGTTACCTACCGCTACCTTCGAATTCGCTACCACATTTCAGTGCTTTTGCTGGAAAAAAGTTCGCTACCCTCCGTTACCTTCGCTACCACATTTCAGTGCTTTTGCTGAAGAAAAGAATTCGCTAACCTTCGTTACCTACCGCTACCTTGTTAATGATAACTGCTCAATGTGCCATATGAATAGCAATTAATATAATACAGATGATATTTTATAAAAAAAAGTAGTTCCTATAACATCTATGGAGCATTAATATCTCAGGCTATGTTTTGGTAATTTGACAATCATTTTACTTGGCTACCTTCGTTACCATCCGCTACGTAGCAAGACGAGAAAATAAAATCAATCCAACCCCAGATTGAGCACTATATACAAACAAACTACTGCCACTGTAAAAAAATACTGCTACTGTTAAAGAAACTACTGTCATTGTAAAAAAAATCTACTCAGATGGTAAAAAAAACACTCCTGTGTCCTCATTAAGCCTCCGTACTACATTTTATTATCTGGCCCGAAAGATCCTTCTAACACTGCCTATTTTTATTGTGCGAAATGTTGTCTTTTCATCTCACAAATAATGGTATCGTCCATTCATTGTATACGTATACATTGGTGTAAAACTCGATCTTTCAATCAATGGGGTTGATGTCACCAATCAAATGGTATGTTCCTTTCCATGTTCTCTTCTCAAGACAACGTTTCACTGGTTAAAACATAAGAGCAAATAAAAAACCTCGGTAGCATTCTACAGTGGATGTCTTTTATTTTCATAATATTCTCATCTATGTAGAGGTTCTGGGATAGTGGGAAAATGAATTGGGACAAACGTTTTCGAGGCGTGCCATTTAAAAAAAAAATGTAATATGTTGTTACCGGCTGAATATGGTCCGATTTCTTGCGGCGCGAAACAATTCTGGCCGCTGTGTTTTGAGCGTGTTGTAGATGAGTAATGTCTTTAGATGCTAAACCATATAAGAGTCCTTACAGTAATCCAGTTATAATGAGACAAGAGCATGGACTAGATTTTCACATGCTTCACTTGTCAAATTGCGACGAATGAGACCAATTGTTCGAATATTGTAATAGATCGGATTGCATGTTATGGGATCGCATGTCGAACGTCTGTTAGAACTTAAAGTCGTTTTGGAGGATATACCGAATTGTCAGCAATACAAAGTAACGGGTAGTGGTTGACTTGTTAAACGAGACGAAAGGAACTTGGTAGACATTTCACAGCAAGATGAATGAGGATGATAATTACTGATCGGTTTAGGTCAAAGTTCACAGCGGTACGTTCAGCTCTAGTGTCACCTTCAACAATTTCCTGTTCACTTCTTTCAACTCTAGCACGAAGGCCTGCCATCTCAAGCATAAACTCTTCTCGAATCGCCTTGGCTGAGTTTTGTATCTCAGTGAGCAACTTTGCTTGACTGCAGTGCTATCTATACGGTCCAGTCGATCGTTGAGATGATGAATAGCCGCCATGATGGCCGTCTCAGAGTCTACTTCTACCGAGGAGACACCACCGCTCGTAGATGACTTTTGAGCACGAGTTGGCACTCCAGCTTCGATAGGCTTGTTCGGTGAAGATTTGTTAGCCGGCATGTTCAATCAAGATGGATGGAAAATTACTGGAAATTCTCAGTACATGAGAGAAAATTTCACCGACGTTCAAACGTGGCGCACACTTACTACTACTACTACTACTACTACTGCTGCTACTACTACTGCTGCTGCTGCTGCTGCTTTGCTGTGCTTTGGCTGACACATCCACCACTGTTGCCAAGATGGAAACCGCAGTACTGGACATAAAATCATGGATGACACAAAACAAACTTCAACTAAATGATGGTAAAACTGAGGTACTACTCATTAGGTCTCAGTTTATGCGCACACCCCGTCCCATTGACAGTATAAACATTGGATCATGTTCTGTCACGAATGGATCTCTGTAGCATTGTGTTTGTTTGTTTGTTTGTTTGTTTGTTTGTTTGTTTGTTTGTTTGTGTGTATTTGTCTGCAAAACAGAAAATCGCTGGGAGGAATTCCCAGCACAAAAATTGTTTTAAAAAAATGGTATTTCAATGGGATTATAGTTTGCAAACACGAAATTGGTCAAATGATGTTCTCAAAATTTTTTCAGAAGTAGGTTTACAGAATAAGTTTGTGAACCGTGTATGTGCAGATATAGATGAGCTGTACATGAAATATTTGGAAACTTTTTAGCTAACAAACGAGAACTAGAAGTAGCTCAGAAACCAAAATTGAGAACATACATTACTTTCAAAAATGTTTATGGTAAGGATGATTATCTACTTGGCAGTATTTCTCGTGCAAAACGTTCAGTGTTGGCTCATTTTCGTCTTGGCATACTACCTCTTAGAATAGAAACTGGCAGGTTCTCTAATACTCAAGTCGAGGATAGGATTGTAATTTTTGTGCAAACTCTATTGAAGATGAAATACATTTTTTTACTTCACTGTTCCTTATACAATGACATACGGGGCCCATTTCTGAATAAAATACAAGCACTTGTACCAGACTTTAACTCTCTTTACTCATGACTAAGTTCTGGAATTT